>NC_133775.1:42505448-42568526 GCF_003597395.2 Chelonoidis abingdonii | reverse complement strand
CACCCAGAAGTTCCCTCCCTCACTTTGAAAAATCCGGTTTCCTGATTGGTCCTCTGGTCAGGTGTTTGGTTCCCTTTGTTAACCCTTTACAGGTAAAAGAAACATTAACCCTTAGCTATCTGTTTATGACAGGTACAGTGTAACAGTAACGGTTCTTTTGACTTTGTACAGGACTTGAAGACCCCTCAGATGCCAGATGAGTTCCATAGGTATTGTAATCCAGGACTGGGCTTTTATAGCACAAATTTTTCTTGGCTGGCACGGCAATGGAATAATGTCATAAAGCAAGTACTGTATTAGGATGCAGTTCAGGTTCACCTACCCCTTGCAAAAATAGAGTCTACCATTTGCTGTGTTCTAGCACACCTACACACTGTAAAGTAGAGGTTCTTAATGCTACATCATCCTGACACAGTGTCGCCATATAGTGATGTTACGCCATAATAACAATCTCAGACAGTGAGCGTTTGTTGGGACATTACTATATAGATTATAATACTCTACTACAGCAAATCCTGTTCTTAGGGACTCCCTAAAGCTTGAAATCCATGAGCCATCGCCTCAAGATCAACTGTACCTTAGCAGTAGCAGTGCAGGTTGCAGTATATTACTAGAAATGGGTTCATTTATATATCAATTTTTTTATTACAGGTGATATTAAGATTTCAGGGGACATTCCTGACACAGTTATACTGACAGTGAGCCACTATAATTCAACTGTGAATGGAACTGAATCTGTCAGGAATGTTTTTTTAAATAAATATTATTTTACTGGGAATACATTTTATTTTAAAACTTATGTTGTGTTTGCAAGTCCATAGTCACCATGATATATCATGCCCCAGAAGGTAAGAGAGTGCATTCAGAGCTGCACCAGCAACATGTGGGACCATGCATTCTGGAATGTCTTGTGTGCAGAAAACTGGGAATAATGAAAACCAGCCAACATATTGGGAGTGGGAGGGTCCTGTCTACACAGCAAAGAAAATAGTATGCTGGTTACAGAAAGACAACTCTATGCCACATGACAAGGTTGAAATGCTGTTAGCTGCCACTCCTAAGAACTGAGTTCT
The DNA here is from genome assembly GCF_003597395.2 of Chelonoidis abingdonii. Taxonomy (NCBI): domain Eukaryota; kingdom Metazoa; phylum Chordata; order Testudines; family Testudinidae; genus Chelonoidis; species Chelonoidis abingdonii. Next base: position 42,567,453 of record NC_133775.1, on the reverse strand, counting down.
AACCACATTGTATGTGGATGCAAACTATGGGTATGTTTACACTGCATTTGGAAGTGTGACTGCAGCATGTGTAGACATATGCAAGATAGATTTAATGTAGCTAGTGTGAGTACCAACAGCAGTGAAGCTGTGGCAGCATGGGTTGTACAAGCCCATCCAGGACCCTAGGTACTTATCTGGGCAGCTAGCCCAGGTTAGGGTGACTAAATGTCCCGATTTTATAGGGACAGTCCTGATTTTGAGGGCTTTTTCTTACATAGGCACCAATTACCCCCCACCCCGTCTCAATTTTTCACACTTGCTATCTGGTCACTCTAGCCCACACTGAAGCCTCTACTGCCATGGTTTCCTGGCTATTGGTACTCAGGCTAACTCAATTAAAGCTAGCTCAGCTATGTCTACATGGGCTACACTCAAACATTCGACTTCAGTGTAGACGTACCCTATGTTTGGAACCAACCACACTCATAAGCGGTTACAAAGATGGTTGAAAGCTTGTTTGTGGACAGAGCCAAACTCTAGTTATAGAAACTAGTTCCCTGCGGGTATTTAAGACAATCTGTGTAAGAATTAAGTTGCTTGTCCGAATAAGTCTACCAAAGAAAATCTATGTGTCTACCGCTATTTCTCTGGTAAACTTGTTACATTATACAGTTGTTTCCAGGTGGTAAGAGCACTAATATAATTTTCTGCTAATTTTTTCTTATTACTTCTGAATGTTTACATGGTGACACTACAATTCCTTATCTTGGTTACTGCAATAACTGTAGATGTGAACATCTACTGACACTGAAGGGAGTTGTTAGCTACAACCTAATATTCAAAGTTAATTTGACATACTGAAGAAAAACAAAAAACATAGGGATAAACAAACATTAAAACACACTGTCCAGTACTTGTTTATGCACTTGGCACATTGGTGCAGTGGCTGCATTGCAAACATTGCAGGGAAGTGCAAACACTGCAAGGGTAGGTTTGATTCAGAAAATTCTGTTTCCACTGAAAGACAGTTTAACACATTAAGAATTTCATTGGCACATTTCTGCTTAGCTTAGGTTTTGTAAAAACCTGTTTTTACAAAATGTAAATTTGGAGTTAAATTCAAATTGACAGATTCTTCTCAGTAATTCACAAGTAAGCCTTGAAATGAGTTAATAAATTAAATAAATAAATCAGATATCCCCATAACCTGAGTCTTAAATTTTGACTTATGAGGATATTTTTTTCAGCTGCCTTTATATTGCAAAGAAAACAAGCATCTTGCAGGTCCCACCAAGCCATCTTTTGTTTCTACTGTCATTACATACATTTACTTTTTTCTCTTTCATAAGACTAAAGTTTCACTTTCACATTGGGAGCTGAGAGAGAGGCACACCACCACTTGGAGTTCCTTTGCATGTGAGGAAGTGTCAATGCTGTGTCACCCCGATGAAGCTGCAATGTGTAGTCCCTGTACTGGCTGGCCAACTCAGGACCTGTTGGACAAGTGTAAGGTCACCTTCTTCTCATCCACTCCAAAATGGCTAGCAACTCACCCTGGCACAGTCCTCATGCTCTAGTGAATGCAAGAAGTGATATTGTGATTGGTCTCCACATGGGGCTGAAAGATGGGACAGGGGTTGGCAAAGGCTCCCTACAATCGCGTGGTGCACATAGTGTATTTCCTCATTTTATTATGCTATATAACAAAATATTTCTTAAAATTCCGAGGCAAAAAACATTGTAATCTGAACTTAAGATACCCTTACAAATGCTGCTAACTTTAATTACGGTTAATTAAACCTAAGCGTTAAAAAGGTATGGAAAATAGATGGATTAATTTAGGTAATGTAGGTAAAGACAGCAATACCTTTCACATTCATATAGTCTCTTCAAATGTACATGTATGACGATTCACATTAAGCAATCCACTACAGCCTCAACTTTAGCCAAATAAACCCATACAATCTCATGCTTATTAACAGAATAGCACAGACGTAACAGAGTAGAAGTTGTACCTTAATATTTACAATCCATTAAAAAAAAAGAAAAAGAAAATGCCTTTTCACAATAACACATCTGCTAGGAGTTCTGCTAGGTGGAATTATACTTAATAATGCTTCTATACCACTGCATTAAATTGTTATACTCAGTTATGCTGCATACATAAGAGTGTTTCCATTTTCATTGCACATTTTGACTTATAAGTTACTTAGAAGAATGATATCTCTTCTTTTAATTATTTCAGTAAACATAATAATGGCATTGCTCACTACACCACAGAGTACTTTATTTTCCCTATTTTTTAGTAATATGAGCCTACTTGTAATTAAAGACATGCTGCATTAATGATGCTGAAAGTCTCAGAGGGAAACATTTAATGTCCACCTCATAATATTATGCCAGAATTACATGCACAGAAGACTTTTTAATAATCTTTGTTTCTTAATTTAGTTTTGATTGACTGTGAAATCCAGAGGAGCACTTTAGGGCTTGAATTTCTACTGTTGTCAGCACTTCTGCTCCATAAATTGTACAAACGCGGATGACTCTTCCGTCTGTAGGCTTCTTTTCAAAGCTTCTGTTTAACCTATCCAGAAAATTAGCTGCAGGCTGCAGATAATTGCAGATAATTTTACCATTTCTAAGCCACTGGGGTGTCGAATAGGGCTATGACAGCCAAATTTGTCTAAACACAAAGAGGAAATCATATTTTTATGTTGTCATTTCAGTTTTATACGCATGTTCATAATAATCTTAATTCTGTATGCAAACTACAGCAGCAGCCAGTAGGGGTTTCTTAGGTAAGAGTCTGAGAGGGGTTTCATTATGAACTAGGGATTAGTAATGGAATTAAAAGTGATATTAATAAGTTTTAGATTTTAGCAAATCAATCCCCTCTCAGGAAGCAGCAGTATGTAGCTGTGCTGCCCAACCTGATAGCCTGAGTAGGAAGAGAGAAGAAAATATTACACTGGCAAGTTATGTTTATTAAAATAAAAATGGTGTCTGTTTGATACAGTGTTAGTTGGGATAGATTAGTAGGCAGAGTGCAAGTGGTGCAATCAAAAGGTACAAAACCAGTGTAATTGCTTCATGTATGATATCAGTGCAGCGTATGTGGTGAGTCCATGTGCATGCATACAACATCCTAAATGTGTGTGTAATTGGACCTGAACACCTTTAAGAGTTCTAGGCGTTGAAACTGATGCCATAAGCTATTCAAAAGTTCATTTTCCCCAGAATAGACCTGTTTGTCACAGAGTAATAATGATCTCCATATGGATAATATACAGGCAAACAAATATATTTAGTAGGTTATTTCAATTTACAATAAATTTATAAGAACTCATTAGTTTCCCAGAGCTAAATTAGCTAAAATTACACAAATTTCTATTGGTTTACTGATCTCATAATAAAATCAACCATGTATAACATTATATATATGATTTATACTTCAAAACTACATTTTCTTATCAAGGAATAACAGTTTTCAACAGAAATTAACATTCTACTGAAAGAAAATTAATTTTCTATATAATATAAGGTAAAAAGTCCTCTACAAGCTGAAAATTTCTTCCAACATTAAAAATCTCCTAGGATCTGACAAACATTTATGCATCCAGCTTTACTCAGGTGTAATGTTTTGACGCATCCATAGTGCCTTGTTCTTCACAACTGGCACAACTATTTACCAAGGGCAACATTTTCACAATTGGCTTCTAATTTTAGGGACGCCAGATGCAGAAAGCCTGGCTTAAGACCCTTGGGCATGATTTTTAGAAGTGCTGAGCACCCGCAAATCTAATTAAGGTTGCCGGAAAATATAGATACTCAACACCTCTGAAAAAATCAGACCCTAGCTAATGGTGTTTTTTTTAATGCTGCCCATAAATACAACTGTGAACATTTATAGCTCATGATAACGAAGCATTAAGTAACAATGGTTAGAGCTGTGCATACTTCCCTGAAAATGCTGTCAATGCACCCTCCTCCTTAAACCTGAAATAAATTTTAAGTATTCTAATTGTAGGCTTCTATTGGGCAAGGACGCCTAATTACACCACATTATGGTGGTTTCATGATGTGAACACACTAAAATCAAGCCACCAAACTCTTTTTCACAAATAACCCATGCAAAGACACCCAGGTGAAAGGTTAGTGCACTAGAAGCTTGATGCTGCTTTCATTTAAGACAACCGCAAGCATTGCCATCAATTTCAAGTGAAACAGCATTGGCTCTAACTAAGTGAACCATTTATCCTACAGCCTAATGTGTTTTAATGAAGATTGCTTATTTCTTATTGCTTTGTTTCTCAGAAGCCTTTCACATTTACAAGTTCATAATATTATGTCGTTTTGCCTGGATCGTAACTGAATTGGGGATTTCCACTTTGCCTCTGCCTATTACAGAAACATATCCTGAAACTATCTAGGAAAGGAACATTGAAAAGTTTGCCTTACCATTGCACAGAAGGTCTCAGGAGGATCTCCACATGTTATATCAGGGGGATCCAGGGTCACTTTCACATATTTGATCATGTCTCTGGCTTCCGGCTGACAGGCCATGTAATCCCAAATTTTTCCTTCTTCTGTGTAAATCTGAGTCTTACATACGTCATAATGTCCCCACACTGAAGGATAATGCTGCATCACTGAAGATACAGTAACCCAAAGGGCATGAAGTGACAGGAATCTTGACAAATACATCTCTATATCCTTTGAAATCGCCTTGACAATTATAACCAGTATTGATTTAACGACGGTCTATAGATTATAAATATATGTACACGTATATTTATGTATGTATCTTATAAAACAGATTCCACAACTGAACGTGAAACGTTAGAATATGGTACTTGCTTTACTCAGTTGAAGACTTTGGTAGAAGCCTAACATATTCAAAGGACAGCTTATCACAGAAATCTGAAGCTTGTCCTTTGTCTTATCATGTGTCTATCAGGGCTTTTTGTAAAAGATATCCGAGAGCAGATACTAATTTAGCAAAGTTGTAGGTCTTCACTTGTACTGTCGATAACCCCGAGTGATCCTCCGTGTTCAAAGCTCACAAGGGATACATATACGCACTGATAAATCAGCATCTGAAGCAAAAGGATGAGTGTCTATAGCTTGGTGTCTGTTTCCCATCAATCATTCTTTTCTTCTGGCACCAACACCCTTTTAGAAACAATAAGAGTAAGAGTTATTGTCCAAGAATCAATGCATTATAAAATATATGAAATGTTGACATTTTGGAGGTCTGATGCAATATAAAGCAAATTGGTGTAATATAGATAACCTTTACTGTGGGTGCTTTGCTAGAATGAACAAACTATCAAAATCATTCACAGTGAAAAGTATTTCAACATGAAAGATTTAATTCTTCTTTAAAAAAGACAGATTTATAACATTTCAGGTGAGCTACAGGTTTTTGCTTCAAAAATGACATTTCCATCTTGGCAAAACCTGAAAGGCAAACAACAGAACTTAAACATTTCTCATATTTTATAACCAATGAGGCAGGGGAAATCTAACCCACCAAGGAGAACAGCAGAGCGGATCTTTTATTACAGTGACAAAGATGACAACTACTGGTGTGCTTTCTGTCTCTTGGAATGAGGACCTCGGAGACCCAAAATGCCTCGTATGCGTCTATGCTTTTGTTAGCTTAATAAGAGAGTTATTAGGAGCACACATTTGTCTGTTTGGATTTTCTCATTAGAATTGAAAAAGCTTTGCTCCTTTTTTTAAATTGCATTTAATGATAAAGATAACAACTAGCTCACCTGTAGCTTATTATATTAACAATTTCCCTTTTAACATGGGCCCCATGTTTTCTTAATTATTTTTACATATCTACCTCTTATTTATTTCTGTAACACAAATACTCCCCAAACAGTTCTGCATATTTTTGTAAGATGTAAAATACCAAGACAAAAATCATAAACCTTAAAAACAACATGTTACAAATTCAGAAGTCATTTATATAAGCCAACGTAGTTTTCTCTAATTTTGCAATCAATCCTGTTCCAATTGAAGATATTGGAAGTTTGGCCACTGATTTCAATGGGAATACGATCAGGCCCTTTATGAAAAGAAGGATCCATTCAGGTACTACTGTACTTTTCAACTCTTTAGCTGACTCTTACAATATAAAAAACCTCTTAAAATTCATGTTTACAGACAACTATAAATCATAATGTTGCATAGCTCAATTAATGTCTGTAGTCTAATATTCTAGTTAGTATGATGAATCTTCCTATGCCATAAAAATATGAAAGGCACTCCATCATATACACCTTGTTTTATAATACACATTTTCAAGAAAGAGCAAAAGTTGTCTTCAAAGCAATTTCACAAACGGGTTGACTATATTTAAATACTGCACCATCTTAAACTGAAATAAGCCACACACACTATGAAATGCCAACAGATGGCTGAAGTGTGTTTCCATAGCAAAGTAATTTACAATAATTGCCTTATGGACGCAAGTGCAATTTTCTATTATATTCATTTCATAAAATGTTATCATACAGCTGTGATTTGTGATGTATTCTATTGGAAAGTGTGTTGAATATCTTTCATGTAGCAATAGTTAGCTATTTGTCTAAATACATGTAAACTTACAAATCTGAATTTGCTACAAAACCAGAAACTTCAGATACTCTACAAAAATTAAATACACTTTAAATCAGACCATTAAGTATCATGGCTTTTTTAACCATCATCCATTCTTCCTGTTTTCACTGGCAACATTTAACTTGTTATTTTGGAATTAAAGTAATTTTTAAAGGCATTCAAATTACACTGTTTCTATCCACTTTTTCCAGTCTATTTTATTGTTTTGGAGGGAAAAAACACAGCTCAAATACAAAGGTCAACATCTATAAGTAAGGAATTGACCTGAAAAAAAAATGTTCTTTGTTTCTAAATAAAAACTTACAAAGTGTCTTAAACGATCATGACAAATCAGTGCATATTCAGTACTGAAGGATGAGAAAAACTATTTTGAGCTTGGGCAAAGCTGGTAAAACTAGTAAGTGAATGCTATGTTACTGTATAGAAACAACAAGTTACTATGTTTAAACAGCCTTTCAATTTAGCCTTTTTCATTTAGTCAGAAATATACACTTTTTTAATGTTTTCTTTGCTAGTTTTTCTTTTCTTTTCCTCTATAACCTGCTGTCACTGCCAATCTACAAATAAGTGGGACTAGATAGGGCTGTAAACAGATGTATTAACTGGCATTGAGAATACAGCTATTGAGAATGAACGTGAAGCTAGCCGTTATCTCAACATCCACTGTGCTACAACTCTCACCATATAACCAATTCTCATTAAAGAAAGTCAGCGTCATAATGATGGTCATTACACAGAATTATAGACTATAGCATTGATCAAATTTAGTGCACTGACAAGGAAAAAGTGCAGAGGAGTGCAAGAAATTTGAGTATTGGAAAGATATAGGACTGAGTGACGGACAATCCTGACAAGAAGCAGCCAATTATAGCTTAAATTTCTGGCACATAACCAGTTGTGATTAATAGTCTTCCATTATATTACAGATATATTATTAATGTATTAAAAATGTCATGCTTCGGCAAGAACTAATATGGCATGGTTCAGTTACTCTGCAGTATCTTCTTTTAATGAGCTCCCATTGACATAGAGACAGATATTGACCAAAGCACATTAAATATCATATGCTATGGGTCACTGAGGCTTTTATAATAGAGCTACACAATTTGTCTTTATTATATTTATGCCTGCAGTGTCATTCATTATGTGCATTCTAGTTTCTGGTTGTCTATTCCCAAACATATCTAATTAAAAAAAAATTACCTTGCAAAAATTTTAAAATTACGTTTCTAAACTTTTAAACAATACCAGTTGTAGCTCTAAACTGCACAGGCAAACTGTGGGTAAGATTTGTTTTCATAAATACACTAACATTTGGCCCCATAGAGTAAAATGTAATAATAACCGACGCATTTCTTGTGCCCAAAATATAATAACCGACGCATTTCTTGTGCCCAAATCCTCTGTACCCTGTAGTCTTCTCTTCAGCAACTGACCATGCGTTCTGCTGTGTTAAACTGAAACGATCCATAAGGTCTGACATACAGAGACTGACGTCTTCACTGACTGAAGGAAAGGCGACTGCAAACTACTGGAAAAATTGATTATACTACCTGTATTCAATAAAATTGTGGCACATGCTATACTGGAGGTAACCCTTCTGTATTAATTGTAGAACATTTAGGCTTTTGAATTTTCATATGTGCCTTAACTCCTGCTGTCTGAAAAACAGCAGGCATTCCCTGGGCAACTGTGGAGCACCAATGCTGAAAAGTCCCTGTTGTCTCTGCTTTCTTCCAAGCCATTTCTCTGTATGTAAAGTAGTGGATACATACCACATAATATAAATTCATGTATCTCTCTCTATCAGCAATTCTACATGAAGGGCATTAGTTGACCAAGACTAAAATCAGCTGTAAAAGTGGCCTTACGCACATGAATCTGTTTCCAGGTGGCTAACTTGAGTCAGGCCAACATCACACAGCATTTTAATTATGTAGACTGCTCAGTTACCCTCCCCTCACAGCCCAACTCCAGCCAAAAAGTATATTCCAGCAGTAATTAATTATGGTAAAAGAAGCTGTCAATTCTTATTAGGATATGCTAGTAAACACCGCTCTTTGTTTCTGTTTTGGTCACTGTGAATATTTCCCTCCTCCCACACACACTATGATAATTTTCTCATTATAAAAATTGTCACCTAGCAGCTTAGCATTCACTGTGTTGCAGAAGTCTCTTGGTGAGAACTTGCTGTACTTACATTATAGATTTTTTCCCAAAAACTCATTTATGCAGTAGATTTCATAAAATGGCAACTAGTGATCATTTCTTGTACAGACCATGAATTTGATAAAAATACAAATTTTTGCAGCACATGAATTAGAAAGAAAGGTGAAAAGTCAGTTTTCTGATAACATATTCCGGTATTTGCTGGTGTAAGAAATAACATTTAGATGTATAAAAAACTCAGTCAATGGCAGTTGTGTATGATAATAGTAGGACTATATAAAATATTTTAAAGTGAAATCTATTGCAATTTTGCATCTACAATCAGAGTACATTAATATTTCCTACAAGATACAAGTAAAGGTGATTTTTTGGTTGCTTTGATTATAATTTCTAAATCACTTTTTTCCAAGATGAATAAAATATGGTGTATACTACAAGATACAACTAGGATCTGATATATATTTTCACTGTTACCACTTATGAAACTTGGCATATCGTGGTATACTGACATACTGTGATATATTAAACCTGAGCATTTCATAAATGCAGTTATTCATCCATGCAAATTAAATATGTTCATGTGTTTAATTATATTACCTCCTATCTTTGATGAAATGTAACACCTGAAAAATTCTTAGGATATTTCAAAATCAGTACTTATACTAGAAGAACTTCACATTCTTTTTCTATTATGTAGTTAAATAAATTTGATGAAAATGGCAAGATTTTCTTCTCTATTTTAGTAGAAAGGAGTAATAAGACTTCTAAGATCTATTAACAGAAGACAAGAGAATATGAAGTTCTACAAATAAAACACTAGGGATTCTGAAATACCCTACAAAAAATTTAGGTTGGCCTAAATCTTTCTTTGTCCTGTAAAATAGTACATGAACATTACCACTTACACTGTATCATCAACATTCAGCATGGAATGAAAATACTTCAGAAACTTTCATTAAAAAGCCTTCATTTTTAACTGCTGTAAGCTCTTAATATAAAACCTTTGTAATTTTTTAACCCTCTCTTATCAGTTAAGTCAACTCTGTAGCACTAATTACATTCTTTTGCAAGTGTTATGTACTTACGATTAACAAAACGGTTTACAGATACAAGATTCCTAACAAAAAAAGTAACAGGCTCTTGTCAAAATCTACTCATAGATCATCTATTGTGTAATGATATTAAAGTCTTCAGATTGTAGTGTAAATATAATATAATTTTAGCAGCTTTAGAAAGTTATGTTAAGGACTTACTACAGGGAGAAAAAAAACCTAAAACGACCACTATTTTGTTTTGTGCTGTTGCCAAATTCTGTACCTCTAATCAGAAAGTTGGTTCAACTCCTTATCAACGCCACTGTGCTGCAAGGCAGATGACAAGGAACAGGAAAGATCAGGCTACTGCCATTAATTGGTGAAAAATGTCTGGGAAACATCCTTTAAAGCACCAACAGTCATCTTTGATGTTTTTTTCCATGTAAATTAAAAAAAACATGAAGTCTTACCTAGGCCACAGTGTCTAAATGTTGAGTTGCATTATGCTTGAGGCAAAACTGTAAAGTGCTGCCTCTTTAAAAGCATCTGTACCACTTATTTAATTAACTTCCTCTTGTCAGATCTTTGCAAAAATTAGGCTGAATCTTAGTGCACAAAATACCAAATATTTAAAAGCCTAATGCACAGCAATATAAATGTGTTCGTTAAAGCCAACAAACATACAAACTTTAGGAGAGAATACAGGACCATTCGTTTTATTGGCCTTAGCTATTCAGCATGTAGCAAATCATTTGTTTTTTGATGAATGATTTTTCATTTATTTTTTCAGTGATTATGTAAACTGCTTGTAATTTCTGATCTGAAGCCAGGAATTATTCCTAGCTGAATAAGTGAACTGTCAGTTCCATGGAGATTGGGGTTATCCTACACACCATCAATTCCACCCTTTTTTATTAGATTTCTGATAATATTTTTCTGCAGAAAAATCTTTATTCATAGCCTGCAAACTGTTTGAAGCAAATGACCCCCTTTTGGCAGAATCCTGCTGAATTCATTTAAAAGCTTTTTCATTCCCTCCTTTGCGAGTTTGTTGGCTTATTTAACACTCTTTTAGTTTTAAAAAATCGGAAGTTGTAACCAATCATTTCCAGAGTTCTGTAAAATCCGGATGTGTTTCAGTTTTTTTTTTTTAGGTCCCTGTTTGAAGTTAATGCCCTCCATCTTTTTTTTTTTTTTTTTTAAGTGCACAGATGATTTCCATGCCGGGAAACTGATGAGAACAGATTGAAGGTTTGTATGTGAACCAAAATATAATTCGATGTTTGAGGTAGGAGGGTAGCTCATTTGGAAAACAATCCATAGGGGAGTTTCAATGGCACGACAATGTATCAGAAATAGATTAATCGACTTGTAGGTGGGGGAACGGGCGGGAGCAATACCTCAGTCTACAGGTGCCCATTCAGGATGCAAAAACAAACCGAGCAATCGCCTGCTCTTTTAACGAAAGCGCCTTTGAAATACGCGCGAGTAATTTTCCTCCCTCTGCAAAGCACAAAGGCAACGTACTGGAAACCAGGCACTGAAATGTGCTCCCTAGCGAGGAGCCCACAACAACAGCAGAGGGCGCAGTTTCTATTTGTATCTAAATTCCACCTCCACCCTCCTGCTAAATCTCTTAATTGGTTACGTGGGGTCCAATAAAATGGCAATAGTTCCACCTGATCCATGTAGATCTGTTCCGAGGGAGAGACCTATAGCGGTATTCAAACTAAACCCACAGCGAGGCAGAATTACCACTGAGTCTGTATGCAATTCCCCCTACCCTCCCACCGCCAGGAGCAAACCCCGGGACACAGACCACTCCACCGCAGCCCGGCCTGCAGGTACCAGCCCTCTGCCCCAGCGCGGGATCCCCACAACCCAGCCTGTGCAGCCACCGCGCCAGCACCCGGGGGCTGCGGGCAGCCAAGTTTCTCAAAGCAAAGTGCAGCTTGCCCAGCCCCAACTCTTCCCCCAGGCCACCCACAACCGGCGCGCCCGAGGGGCTGGGCAGAGCTCCTCTCCCGCCCGCAGCCATGGCTCCTACCCGCCCGTTGCACGGCAGTGGCAGGCAGCAGCGGTTCGCTAGCGAGGCCGAGGAGCCGTACTCACCATGCGGAGCAATCCCTCTCGTTAGAGCGGGGAGGAGAGCGGACACCGCGCTGCCTGGGACCTTGCCAGCCTCATCCCCCTCCGGCAGCAGGAGCATGGGAGCCAGCGGCGCAGGGGTAGGAAGCTGCTCCGCCCGCCGTGCCCAGTCCCCCAGCCGAGGGAAGCCTGGCAGACGCCCAACAAAAGTTCCTGGTAACGCCGAAGAGTTCAAGGGCTGGAGAAGAGCAGTCCCCGCCAGCCAGCAGGCTGCAGCCCCCTTCTCCGCCCCTGCCCCGGGAACTACAGACTGACCTGGAGCTGCCCCGCGGAGGTCGCCCCGGGGCGAAGGGGGAGGAACACCTCCGGCTCCACCGCAAAGCTCGGCGACCGGCGGATCAGAGAAGGGGAGCCAGGACCCACGCTCCCCCTGGAACAAGTCAGTAGCAGCCGCTCAGGGTTTCCTGCCAGTTCCGCTGCACCGCCGGGTCTCCCGTCTGTTCGAACCACTTCTTTGCATTAAACTTTTACTGGGGCTCCGGAAAGCTGCGGGACGTTCCCTGGCTCTCCGCGACGAGACACTCTCCAAAGGCTGCGCTCCTGGCTGCCCCCAGCTTTCGTTTTATTTTAGATGAAGCCGTGGAAGGTACTCGGCGGGGACGTAAATCACGACAATTAGCACTGGCGCCGAGGAGATCCTCTCCTACCAGTTTCGCCGGAGCTTCCTCCGCGCATTCCTCTGCTCAAGTCAGAAGTGTCACTGCATATAGCGTTGATGGCAGGGAGATGAGACACATGGAAAGTCCGTCGGATGAAATATACATGCCAGCGATTCTTCTGGAGTGGAAATCTACCGTGCCCCCACCCCCCAGCGCTCGCAAACGGAGCTCTAAAACTTAAGGGCAGGACACTATTAAGGGGAATGAAACCTCAGAGAGGTGGCAGGGACGTTTCACTTAAAAGCAATCTTCTCCTGCAACTGCCAGCAAGTAGAGGGATTGCAAACCTTATACCACCTCCAGACCTGAGCGCGCCGAGCGGTCCTAACGCCGTTTAGTTCTCCATTTCTCTCTTCCGCATTTCCGCGCCTGCCACTCGCACAAGTCCCTTATTAACTCATGACACCGATTATATCTCCTGCTTTATTCCCCCGTTGCACCTCCTTTTCGTTCCTTAGGAAAAGCCTTTAAGATCTTGGGCTTATAAAACACTAAAGCCTCAGCCTTTAATCAGAAATGGACTAAAGGGTCAGGGTACAAGTTGGATCTTGCCAATTTTTAGCCCAGCCTTCCAAATTCCACCCCCTAAATGAAGAACAAGCCTAGCTATTCCAATTGCACCAAATACCCTGATACATCCCACCTCAGTTGTGTTGCCAAACCCTGGATCCATCAGGTGGGTCCTGCTGGATCCTGGCAGTTTTTAGCCCCATCTACCTATGTTTCATGCCTGAACAGAAAACATGTTTAGCTGTTATTAGTGCACCTTAAAAACACAGACTTGGAAGCTTGCCAGTACAACAGTACCACAAAACTCAGGTTCAGCATCTGGATCCTGGCAAAATTTGGTCATAAAACAAGACCTTGAAGGACCACAAAACATTCTGGTACAAGAAAGCACCAAAAACTATAATTTGGCACTCATCACCTTTTACTGGGTCTGCATACTCCCCAGTTTTACCATCTAAATTTAGGTCATATGCAGCTTCTCCTAATCTGTCAAAATAATCCAGATTTGAATCAACACCCATCCCAACCTCCTGGTATCTGACAACTGAATCTGGCTGGATCTGAGCTCTGTTGAACATGGAAGTCTCAAGAACTGGACTTTTTCTGGAATAACAGGAGCAGCTAAACGTTCTCTGTTTTGGCAAGGACCCAGCAGGACTTCAAGGTTTTTTGTGAAGGAGTCAGGAAGAGCCCTACTGCAGCTAGAATGAATGAATTTTTCCTTATTTAAAGCATCGGCTGAAGGCAAACCTGAGGCTGCATAAAGTATAGTTCTTCGTCAAAACTGCATGCAAGTTGTGATTGTGATAGCACAGCAGGTGAAATCCAGTGATTTGGACTCATTTTCCCTTTGAGTTTTTATATTTGTTAGAACGAGAAGCTCAAACTATGTGTGATTGAAGACCCACAGTCAAAAAGAAAATGTTTGCATAAACACCAGTGAAACAAAACTGCTGAGTTTCACACAGCTCCATTGTGAATAGTGCCTAACAATGACCATAGCTACTGAGACTGTGGAACTCATTGCCACAAGACATCAACACCAGAGTTCAGCAGGATTCAACAGAAGATGAGACATTTATACATGGATAACAAGAAAATATCCGGAGTTTTAACAGCCCCTGAAGAGCTTTGGAAGTATATAAATGTGCAAACATTAGAGCTTAAACCAACCTCTAATCATGGGGGGATAGGATGAAACTTCCCTGCAGATTAGGTTCTCATAATTGCCTATAGCAGGGTTTCTTACATCTTACTCTGAAGCCTTTGGTACTGGCCACTGTCGGACAGAATAGAGTAGAACCTCAGAGTTACAAACTGACCAGTCAATCACACACCTCATTTGGAACTGGAAGTACACAATCAGGCTCCAGCAGACACCCCCCCCCGCCAAAAAAAAAAGCAATTACAGCACTGTGTTAACCTAAACAACTAAAAATAAAGAGAGAGCAATTTTTTTCTTCTGCATAGTCAAGTTTCAAAGCTGTATTAAACCAATGTTCAGTTGTAAACTTTTGAAAGAACCACCATAATGTTTTGTTCAGAGTTACAAACATTCCAAAGCTACAACCTCCATTCCCGAGGTGTTCATAGCTCTTAGATTCTACTGTACTAAACTAATTAGAACACTGGTCTGACCTAGTATGGCACTTTTAATTAGGGTATTTATCCACGGCAATGACCTAACTGCAACAACACACACCTCGAGTATAGAAGCCCTATTCTTGTTTGCAAACCTTTCAGTGAAACTAGGCTGAGTTTGGAATTTGTAACAAAACCCTAATCAAGTTTTGCATGATTTCAGGTTGTGTTGTGGCCATTGCACACATCTCTAAATGTCATCCCATGGGCCATTATGAATCTCCCATTACCTAAGTTATCTGTGTCTTTGTCTCTAAGGAAACTGTAAAGGTATTTGCGTATTACCCATGTCCAGTTACTGTGCCTATAAGTATTTAGGGACACTGGGAATTTTGTTGTCTGAAAAATAGCATTTAAATCTATCAGTATTTGAAGCCCAAAGCTCCATGAAAGAATTAGACATGGTGTGACAGGGTACCTGTATCCTGGGTGCTGTCCTTCACACTGGAGAAGGGCTGATGTCCGACTGACCCACTGCACAATGGCAACTGCTGTATACATTTTGGGCTTGATTTCCCCCCTCCCCCACGCTGTGCAAACTCAACATCCACTGAAGTCAATGAGAACTGAGAGCACTCAGCACTTTATAGGAGGTGTGAGCAGCTTAGAGGGGCAAGCCTTGTGTTGGAAGAATGGTTCAGGTCCTAGGGTTCTTTGTGCAGTGCAACTTTCTACTCCACACCCTGCTATGCAAGGAGCACACACTATTCCAATGCATTGAGCACACACTGCTATCTCTCCAACTGGCAACTGAAATAGACTTTTTTGAACAAAGTAGCGGGCAGACTGTGTGCGAGAGAGCAAGAGGAGGGTTGCTAACCTGCTCCCCCTCCACAATCACCCAGCTATAGTTGAGGCAAAGGGTGCAAATCTCCAAACAGCAGCAGATTTCCCCAAGGGCAGAGCTCGCCTGTCTGCTTTCTCATTGCTTTGCCCATACTAGTTTAACCCCCAATACAGTCAATCAATCAGTGATGATTTGAATGTTGATCTGGCCTTGCACCTTTACTACCTCCAGCTGCTTCATTTTTAGCTTCCAGTGGAAGAGGAATGTTTGAAAAATTGCACTGGAGATACGTGAGCAAAATCAAGAGCTTACTGCATTCAGTAGGAAGGGCACAAAACCCCTAAAACTGTTCAGTGAAACAGCAGAACAGACAACACTCAAAAAGACATTTACTACCCCATTGCCACCACAGGGCAGGGGACGGAAAGATATACCTCATCTCTACCTGTGGAAACCTCCATCACACAGGTATGCTTTGGAAAAAGGGATAGATGACAAATGCTGGAGGCCACAAGTACCTTCTGTAGAATAGGGCTCCCATCTTTGCTACCATTGTCAGAGATGACCAGTGTTAACAATGCTGGGAAATTTTAATGGAAAAGGCACAGAGTGCTATTGAAAGCCTTCCAGCCAATGTGTAATTTAATCTGTCTGGCCAGCTGGGAGTATGATATTGCACTGATGCACACAATACATAAAGAGGTGTGTGAATCTGACATCTTACTCCTTCCTATATTTTCATACAGTTTGATAACAACTTTTTCCCCTGAGAGGGAAAGGAGATCTTTCCCAATCTTGTTTCAGGGATGAGAGTTTCTGTCTACTGGACATCTTGGTGTGAGATCTCTACATTGGGCATGTAGAAACCCCAAGAAAGACTGTCTAATAAACCTTATTTTTCATTCCAGTCTGTTTTTTCTCATTGGGACAGCATGGGACATTATTATTCATTTCTAGGGTTTGGATAGAAAATGAACCATTTCAGACCTATAGGAACGAATGGTTTTTTATTCTTATGCAGTTCACTAGAGTATAAGGCCCAAGAAGTTCCATAAATTAAACTTTTAGAGAAATGGAGAAATCAAGCTCAGTGTACAAAGGGTTAAAATTAAATAATTTTTTTTTTTACAAAAAATACATATAAAGATTTGATTTCTACTCCCAAAATATCAATGAAAAAGTGTCTTATTCTAATAATAAACAATGGATCCCTGAAGTGTCCAATAACAAACACATGACACTATGTACAAAGACTTGACAATTTTTCAGATTTTGCTTTAGCAGTTTGCTTTCCAGTGAATGTCAACATTTCAGTATGTATTGCAACAATTAATAAAATCTCACATGCCTATAATTGCAAAATCAAATCCCAGATATACATACAGGTGTCTTCTAAAGTGGCATTCCTGTACTATACTTGACTTAAGCAAAGTGGTAGCATGTATTCTATTTTCTGTCTGTGGTGGTTTGGTGTCTCATCTCACCACAGATAGAAAACACTTTGCTTAACTCATGTGTAGTACAGCAATGCCACTTTCAATGGGGAGCATGGATCAGTGTTCATATCACAACCAGTGGAAACAAATTCGGTGATGAATCCTGGTCACATGCCACCTGACATAAGTTGCACATATACTAAGAAGGTATCTCAACAAATATTCCATTAATATGACTGTTTTTCTTTTAAAAGAGTGAATTTACCCTTCAATTCATCTTTTTTTTAAAAAAAAGTCAACTATCATTTTAAAAAAAGATCATGCTCGGAACACAATCTTTGTAATTAAAAACAGGATATAAATCTATGGATTATAGCTCATACTGTGCACCTGCATAGAGGAGTAAAGAGATATAAGACAATCCTTTGTCTACTGGACCAAATATCTGCTAGATGGTGAAGAAACAGCCTCCACAGAGCCACACTTCACCTCTTGGACAGGTTGGTTGGAAGTGGAGAGGTAGGGGTTCCATCCTTCCCATGTGCAGGCCCAACTGTACCAGGGATGAATGATATTGTGCTATGTGCAGGGCTTGCCCTTCCCTTCTCTGGAATTAGGAGAAATCGGGAAGCAGATTGAAACACAATCTGCTTCCCAGTCTGCTGCTAGGTAAATGCAATTCCGTGCTGCCTCACATACAGGGCTTGTGCCAAACCACAGTCTACCATATTATTCTGAAAGTGAAAAAAGTTCTTAGCTGGTGAAACTTTGATCTTTCACCCAGGTGGCTTTACTCTGAGTCTACATTTCTAATACTATTTATTGCTCTATTTTAGTAATTATTTATATAATTATATACACGTACACACATTATTTTTAACCTTAATATGAAAGGCAACACAAAAATAAAGGAAAAACCCCCTGCTAAAGAGATCCAGTGATTTAACTCCATTTCAGCATGCTTGTGCACAATGGGACAGAAACACTCTATGGCCTCATCTACACTAAAAATATGTTACTGGTATAGTTATTTTGGTATACCTATACTAGCACTATACTAGCAGTGCCCACCAATGTAGATGCAGCTTATGCCAACAGAAGGCATTTTTCTGTTGGTGAAGTAGCACCACTTCCCCGAACTACATTAGCTATACTGATAGAAGCACTCATCTCAGCCTAATTTTTTTACTTTTAGCAAAAATGGTTCAGCCATTTCTTAGAACAGGGTTAGGGGGAAATACATTGTTTTCTCAAGTTAAAAAATTCTTACAACTGTACTGTTGAGAGCCTCTAGCACTTCCATGCTTTAGAGCATGCTTTGACATTTGGCCTGGTGTTTGCCCTAGCATCTGGGATGTCCCTTTTCCTTACCAACCATGGCTGGACCATGGTTTAACCTCAGTTTCTGAAACAGAGCTGACTGCAATTTTTTTCTGTCTACATCTGCAGCTAAACTATGTTCAGCTGCACACTTCACAGAAATCTGTTGTTGCCAAAGGATCATCTTTCTAGTGTAGACCAGGCCTATGACTACTGGAAAACTAGTGAAATAGTGACATTACAGGAGACATGAAACCTGAACTACTGAAAGAGGAAAGGATTTTTGACTGTTAAAAAAAAATCCAGCAAAAAACAGTTTTAATTACTATCTATTTAACTGACATGAATGTTTTGGATAAAGGATGTCTTTGTTAAAGATTCAACTTCCTTATCCCTTTCAATTAAGATGCACGTGCTAACAAATATTCTGAGAACCCCATACAGTTCCCCAACAAAGCTAGAAAAGGTCAGATGACATTCCTAAGATAAAACCCCACTAAAAACAAAACTTTTTCAGGCCTTTTTTATGCATCATAAAAGTGCACCAGCCCAATTTTGTGTGCTATATTTAAGGGAGCATGGACCAAACCCTGTTAATTGAGAGAAAACATGGTTTGACAGCAAGGATGGTCTTCTTGTTAAGGCACTGGACTGGACATCAAGAAATCTTGATTCAGTCGATGCTTACAGTCATAGGCTTGCTGTCTGACCTCAGCCAAGTCACATGGGGGAAGATTGTGAAAGACCTTAAGTACCTCTTTTGAAAAACTCCTCATTAGTCTCCTTGTGCCCCAGTTCACCAGTTGTAAAATGGAGAGGACAGTATTTCTGTTCTCTAATCTTATGTCTGTCTTGTCTATTTAGGCACTGATTTTGCACCAAGCTTCACGCTATCAGACCTCTGTACCAGTGTGGCGCCTCACTGAAGTTAATGGGACTCCAAAGGCAGTGCAATATAAAACTGGGACCTCACATTGTACATAGAGATGATCCACATTTTTCACACAGAAAGTTTTTTTTTTAAATGGCCTTTATAAAAAAAATTTTGTGAAAAATTGTCATCTTTAGTGAAATTCTATTTTTGTGACATTTTCCATGGACTTTCCTATTCAACATTTTGTCATCATAACCAAAATCTTTTTTTACCATTATTTCAATGTTCCATTTACTGAAAAAACAGTTTTCAGAAAGAAAATGTGTTTTTTCTAACCGAGTTTTCAATAATGATTTTAATAATAATTCAATAACATTTTGATAAATATTTTGACTAAAAATATTGTGATTTTTTTTCAAGAACCAGAAAATGAATCAATTTTGAACCCTGCAAAAGAAAGTTTCAATCTTTTGAAATATTTTTTGAAATTGTTTTTCAACCAGCTCTAACTGCAAGTTCTTTAGGGTGAGGATTGCCTCTTATTATGTGTTTGTACACTGCCTAGTACAATGAGATTCTGATGTAATTTGGAGCATCTAAGTGCTACTGCAATATACATAGTAAGTAATAGTAATTGAACAGGTCCCTCTGTCACCTGGTGTCACTTGAGTGTAAATGGCATGCACAGCATCTTTCCTTATTCTAAATAGCACTTTACAATTAAAATGTCCCAAACTTATTGTATCATACTGATAACTAGCTAAAAACCAAGAATTTAACTGCCAAATCAAGCTCAGTAATATTGGAATATAATAAGGTTTGCATTTTCCATTTCTTTTTAAGAATTCTTTAAAAACGTTTATGTTACGTATAGAAAGAAATAAAAGCAGAAGTGGACCTAGTAATGTTAGGTATTTACATATGCACAGGACATGGACATAACTTGATAGTAACAGATTTTTATTTTAACACAGAATTAAAAAATTACTTTGGAAATGTTTTTCATTGTTCTATTAGTGATGAGTTTCTTTAATGAAAGAAAAACAATTTAACCTCACCAGTGGGTTATAACACAATGGTGGGGTGGGATAAGAACATCAGACAAATCAGTGGAAGCTACTATTTGAAAAAGTTTTATCCAATAAATAAATAAATAAATATATTTAGTAGTGGAGAGGCTGGATTAAGAAGAGAGGTTTTGCTAATTTCTGTGAGGGGTTATGGAATTGCACTAGACTGAAATACATAATACTCATTTAGCTTTTGTAGGTCTGCATAATATTTTGTCAATTAACCATTATTTTTGATTTGTGATATACCATTACAAACCAGTAAAGGGCAGCACTAACCAACTGTTTTAAGTACCTAAAAAAACCCCCACTAATTATTGTTTTCAAGTTTTAAATAATGTATACATCTATGGTTTGATTGGATTTACAATTAATTTAGTGTCTTTCCATCTTAGTGCTGAATATCAATTTTAAGAGTCTTCTATAATCTTTAAAGAGAAAAACTAAGGCTACAAATGAGCACTTTAGTTATAATGAACTTTCATTAAGGGCATTTCAGTTACTGAGGAATTGAAGCTGTCTTATTATGACAGAGTGGTCACTTTAATTGCTTTATTAGATTATGCCATAAAATCTACATAGCAATATCGTACAATGGTTTAGATAGGACAGTAACTCATAATCTCAAACATCTGAAGACTAAATGTGTTTGAAATGTTGCTGGTAATCTTTATTTGCAAATAAACTGGTAAATTAGATTAGTGCAATTGTCTTTGAGTCTAAGTTCAAACGGCTTTTTTTTTTTTTAGAAATAACATGACTTGAACGAACTAGACATGGCATATACTGTAGAGTACACACTTGCACTCTCGAACATGAATTACATTGTAAAGAATCGTCATCAATCCTTGCATATTTTATTTATGTTTGTAAATGATTAAATGAATTGGTGTGAACTTTTAAAATGCTATTTTCTTTATCCTGGTGTTTGATTGGGAATAATGAATTAAATATATAGAATTGTGATAAGAAATATATTTTGGGAGACAAAAAGTGGCTGTTCTTCAATGTGAATTTTATAAATTCTTTTAACACAGGAATATATGAAAAGAGGTCCTTGGTTCTAACACCAGGAGGGCTGTTTTGTTTTGTTTGTAATTTTAGGTTCTTCATAATTAGCTGCACCTATTTAATTGTAAAAATAATAAATATGCACCATTCTAAAAATCAAAAACATATCATTTGAAAGATTTGTCATGACTGTAAAATGTAGAGATATATAAGTCCTGTTAGAGCCTTAAGTGCATAGGTGGGATAGTCCCCATATAAAAGATGCATCACATATTAGATTGATACTGTATTATACTTGGCAAAAAAAAAGGCCAAGAAGAAGTGATCAAGTCTATGGCTGCTATCTACTTTCAAACTGCTTTCAGTAATATTACATTGTAGCACAGTTTCTTCACCAACCCACAATATTTTATTCTATCACTGGAAAAAAACGTTATTAGAGCTGAAGAACAAAAAGTTGTTGTGGTTCAGTTCATGTATACTAAGCACTCACATGCTTTCATTCTTACTTTCTCTTTTCATGTTGTCCTTTGTAGCTTTAGGAAACTCAACCATTCTGGGGTAGAGCCACATAGAGTCAGCATCGTCCCCAAATATGGAGAGTAAAAGCAGGGCCGGCGCTTCCATTTAGGTGACCATTTGGGAGGGCAGCATTTTGCTGACCTCGGCAGCAATTTGGTGGCGGGGGGTCCTTCTGCTCTCTGGGTCGTTGTCGGCAATTCTGCAGTGGGTCCTTCACTCGCTCCGGGACCCGCCGCCGAAGTGCCCCGAAGACCAGGAGTGCGGAAGGACCCCTCCGCTGCAGAATTGCCGCCAACGACGGGGAGCATGGAAGGACCCCCACCTAGGGCGCGAAAAACCCTGGCGCCGCTCCTGAGTAAAAGATACAGCACCTTACAACCCCACCACCAGTTCTGACTCAAATAATTTCTGCTGAGCCTTTGGATGGCATGCCACAGATTAGCATTTTAGACACATGATAAAGATTAGTGTAAAGCCCAACCACAAGCCATTGCCTATTAATCCAAAATGTTCTATGTTAACCTCAGAAGTTCTGGCATATAACAGATTTATGAGTAATTATTATTACGTCTGTTGTGAACACAAGGAATGCAACAGTCACTGCACACCCACTCTCCCACTGAAGTCAGCAGAAACTTTTGCTACTTGGTGAATAAAAGCTTCTATTTTTTTTTACTTTTATATCTAAAACTTTTATATTAAAAGTCAGTTCACATCATGCAATAAATTTGTACTTACAACTTTTTGAAGCAATAATTCTCAACTGATTTGCCCAATTTAGTATTTTCAGTGGTATTTCTGTAGCAGTTTTTTCTGATTCTTTATTGGCATTTCCTTCTAGGTAGCCCCTGAATCTGCAGCTAAGATGACCCTCCACAAACAGATCTGCCACTGGCCAGGTAGGTAAAGGGCACCTGGATTTCCAGGAAGAAATTGTGGATCCAGGGAGCAAAGGTCAGAGGGAAATGCATTAACCCATCAGAGTCCCTGGAAAATCCATATTAAAGTTATATACCCTTAACATGAGGCTGTAGGGGCAGCTGCCAGTGGATGGGTCTAATGGTGGATGGCAGTATGGGTCTAATGGAGTTGCATTCCTCAGTCTTGGAGTATGAGAAGAGTCCCAAAAAGTGGCTCAGGCACATGAACTCTACACAGATCCTTGGTTTCCAGCAGCCATGAGGGGTGGGGTGGGAGGCAGGGAGGGAGGGAAGATCCACAAGGTCTGTAGGCAGGCCCCTCCTCCCCTTAATTTATATGGGAAGCCAACCCCCTACCCCAGAAGAATATTATGGGACAAACTGAGAGGAATGGTGCTGATTTGGGTTTCCCCATGGGAATGGTTGAACTAGCCTTTTATTATTCTTTTCCTTTTCCTTTTTGTTAATAGGCAGGGCCATGCATTTACTAGCCAAAAACATCAGGATTTCTAGCTTGCTTTAGTTTCTAAATTCAATATAACAGACCGCTGGGAATAGAAGTTATTAAAAAAGAAGCTAAGATGATGTTGTAATAAAAATACTTAATGGGTTATGTATAATCTGTCAATAGTGGAGCAATAAATGGATGGACACCTGGAATGACACTGACAGAGGTTAGCTTTTCTCAGGCAGAAATGTTGCAACCATCAAACTGCCTCATCACAGTATTCACTCATTTGAATGATGCTAGACATTTTCAGATCACAGTATAAAACAAATTATTTTCTAAGTGGCTCATGTGAAACTTCCCTCTCAAGTCTGCAGGCATCTTCTCTATATAGAATACCAGCAAAATTTACAACAGAAATCTGCCGTGCAGAATGGAGAAGAGGAGAAGTTTGCTTTAAAGGGTGAAATGTATCCCTCTCCATATAACGCCATATTAAAAACGTAAATTTAGTGAGGATTAAAATGGGGAAGTATCAACTCCCCAAAAGCATGGATAAACTATGGGATTTCAATCCAGCCTCGCATTGTATTCTGTTCCAGCCTAGGAGTTTCCCCTACATAACGCCTCCACAGGAATCCCTGACCACTGTCTTAGTGTAATTGTGATAGCCCTTGTAAGAGGGTATAGATGGCTTGGAAGGGTCTGCATGTTGTTTCTTTGCCAGTCCCTCTCACCTAATGGTAGGGTACTACCTAATTTTAATGGTGTGAAGGGCCTTCAAGTGATGGTGTCAATTCCATGCTAGTGCCACAGTCAGCTACAGAGAATGCAAAGTGCTCAGTTTTGAATGTGAACCATGGTAAACGTTGCCCTTGCAACAAATCATTTGAATTTAATCATGTGTTCAAACTTCATTAACATTCCAACCTACAGTTCAGTTCTTAACTCACATTAGATCATGAAACTCATCCGGGGATGGGGAAGAATAGTGGTTCTTTGGAAGGTTTAAAAGAAGATCCTATAGAATTTCCCCAAGACTTCTTGTATTAAATTAAAATAGTAACATTTTCTGACTGACTGATGGACAGATTATGGTCCGTGAAGGGAATATTTTCAGATTCCCAAGACAGAGAGACCATGTCGAAAATTCTAGAAAGAGTAAACCATCACAGACAATAAATGGAACTGAACTGAAGGTCCAGATTGGTATTTACGTTTCATATTTATGCTCTCACAGGAAAGATATTAATAGATGCAGAGATCTGTTATTATTATGTTACATCATTATTATTTATTTCCATTATATTAACAGTGTGGTACACTACCTGAATACATAGCTGAAAAGGCAATTTGAACTCCCATTACCCAAGGGAACTTTCTGTTTTCTGAGGGCTTGGTTTCACTTCCACTGACCATGAGTGTTGGATTGGGTCCCAAGAGACAACAATTTAAAATTGCTACCTTCTTTTCTAGGACTGTGACAGACTAGAAAACGAAGATCTCAGAACTCTATGTTGTTTCAAAGATCTGCAACTCTCAAGTGCTTTCAAGAGTAGTTTTTATGGTTGAGGAATTACTTTGCCAAGCCTGAATTCTTTGCTTTCCTGCCACAATGTCTCCACAAGGGTTAAACTTGAAACTCAGATTGCCCACAGCTCTGAGGAAGTGTGTGTAAGCAACCATGGGGCTTTGTAGGCCTCAAATGCTGATTTCAGCGTCTAGCATGGCTGAGCCCTAGAGTGTGCCATGTAAACCCAGAACTAGAAATGTGACTCAGTTCCATCTAGGCATAATTGGCATGGAAGTATATGGGGCTCAGTGACTGGGTCCATCTCCAGCAGACAGCTGATTGTACAGTGGGATATTGGGCCAGGTTATTACAAAGGCATCATTAACTGTACAGGTTTATGGGTTATCCATAATTAATAAAAGAGAAAAGTGAAAGGACCTGTAGAAGAGAAATGACTGGTCATAATTTAATTTTACTTAGAATCATGCATCATACATAAACTTTTAAAGAGAAAGGTTTTAAAACAGGAATTTTGGAAAATAAGAGAACTAAATGCCAAGCATTCATTGCAGTCAATGCCAGAACTACCAATAATTTTCAGTACATGCAGACCCTGTATTTGTCTCTTTTGAAGATCCAGAGACTCAACTTTCACATTTCAGTGGATCTACTATCACATTTAATTTGATATTTGAAGCTTTTGTTTGCAGATCTGGGGTCAGATCTTCACCTGGTGTAAACTCCATTGACATTAATGCCATTTTCACCAAATGAGAATATGGCCTTTACTTTCCATATCTCCCTTGTTACAAAAATGGTCAGTTCATACCAGATTCCACACGAGTGTTCGCAGTAATTTTTTAGTGTTGATCATGTGTATCTTTCTGGTTGTCCTGTCCATAATGATCATCTTAGTTATTTCCTCCTCCTTCCCCCCAAAATAACAACAGTGATTAAATTATGTGAGGAACAAACAGGTGCTCGCTGAAACTGCACAGCCCAAAGAGCTTAGCCACATATGTGGAAACATTAACTAAAATATTGTTCCCCATTTTTCATAGTCTGTGCCTTATTATTCAAACCACAAATTGCATCCAGAACAGTAATACCATGTGGTTGACTTTTATATATTACAACATTAGTCTATGCATTATTTATACAGCACCATAAATATATTTTTTTTATTAAACATCTATATCTATTTAGCACCACGGATGTGAATGATGCTTTACACATCCAGTAGATACATAGTTCTTGACCTGTTTAGAGTCTAAAGGGATCACACCAAGACAAGACACTATGGGAAATAACAGGTTAGTGTGGGGGGGGAGGGAGGGAAAAGAGAAAATAGAGGGCAGGAGAAGAGAATAACCAGAATAGGCTTATGAGATTGTTTGGGTGGCACAGTATATATCATAGCCATGATCCTGAAAGCACTTATGCTTGTGGGTAACTTATTACAGTAAATTAATGTTAGTGGTTTTTATAATCATATTTAAATGTAATTGAACACACAAGATACTTAAAATCAGACCTTTGGCAATGGGAATTGCAGCTTTTTGAGTCAGGTCATATCACAAGTCAACATCTGAGGTTCCTTTTACTTCTGAGAAACTTGACCCACATACTACGAAATGGCTGCCTACCCATCTCCCATTTTGTATGAGAAATTCTCATTGAAGCTTTGGGATCTGAAACAGTTAAAAGAAAACTGGCCCCATTTTGCTCTGCCCAGCAGTCTGAGAGTTCAGAAGATAAGCATTTCTCAGCATGAGTAACCTAAAATGTGTTTTAAAATAAAGTCATTAAAAACATTGTTTCCCAATACATTTCACAGCTTATTCATGCTGAGCAGTACAGAAATTGTGAGAAAATGCAAGTGTCATTTCATCACTGGACCATCTTAGAAATTGTGATTCGAGTCTGGTAATGTATAATAAAGAATATGTAGCTGAAACTGCATGATCTAAGCATATATATGACCAGAAACTGTGATCTCATATGGTAATTATGACTGTTAATATCCAAAACAATAGTGCCAGAATGAATACCTGCACAGTATAAGCCATTTCTATTTTGTATTCTCATGTACACAAGGTTTTGAACTTAATATTATAGGAGGATCAAGATGCCTCTAACTGATGAAAATAATAAGTAAGATCTTTGGGGCAAGGACTGTCTGTATTGTGTGTTTATACAGTGCCTAGCAACTGGGTCCCCATTGTGCTATAACAATACAAATAGTCATAATTTTTGCAGTACCGGAATCCATTTATTGATTTATGGATCCCAAATCTTAAATCATAATCCATCTGATATCCCCATCTGTAGGATTTTGCACCTGCAGTGGGGAGTGCAAGAAAGATCCACACAGTGGATCGGAAAGGAGAACTTTCCCTTATATTTGTGAATTAGTCAACAGAGATATAAAACCACACATAGCAGAATAGTTCTTTAGTAGTTCCATGACAGAAGGGATTTGGCCCAGCACCGGGGGAACCCTCAGGTGGTACAGCACCACCTATAGCAAATCCTATGCCACCATCCTTCCCTCCCAGATTCTGGAAGAGGGGGTATGGTCAGGAAAAGGGAAGCATACATGGGTGACCTGTACCCTGGTGATCCCTGGTCAGCAGAATGGCTTTTGTGGTGGTTACTCTAATTTTCATTGAGTACTGAGCTAACACTCAGATGACCTCAGGATGTTGGGGGTGTGCATTTGTGACTCTAAGCCACTGCTGCATCTCCTACTAAGCTGTGCCAAGTACACCTCAGCCATCTCTCCAGAACCAAACCTCTATGTCCTATTATCAGTCACCTGAGCCAGCTAATCTCCATTATTTATTAATTAATTTTCTGAAATCACTGTGATTATTAAATCACTACTGCATGTTAGCACCCATTATTTTTTATAAACCCATTGCAGGCTCTCGTGCATGATAAATAAATTGTATTAACTCCAGCTCATATGAAATATTTATAAATATTATGGAAAGGGCTCACTCTCCGAGCATAGTTATTAGACATTTTAGATTATGGAGGATTGCAAATGGTCAATTACATAAAATTATGAGAATACAGACAAAACTAAAGCTCATGTTTTCACTAAGAAACATACACACACAACTTCGATTCCAACTGGGTTCAAGAAAAGTGACATATTTTATGTTTCTTAAGTATCTTTATTTCCCAATTGTATTGTTGTTATAAAGGTTCAATTACTATATGCCTATGAGAGAATAATAAAATGTAGAGATATTCCTTTTTCAGATGAAAGTTTCACGCTCTTTCTTACATTGTCAGAATATAAACTCACAAAGAAGAGGTGATTTCAGGATTTACTTTGTTCTAGTCATAGCCACTTAAGAGTCTGGGCAAAATACATTTAATACAAAAACAAGACAGGGCCAAACTGCATCCCTTTTATCTTACTTGTCAATCCAGGTTCTTATATTGTGCCCATTACCATCACATCTGTGCACTTTGGAAACAACAGGGCGACACTATGGATGGATTTGGTCCAATATGATTAAACATTTCTAATGGGGGAGATTTTCAAAGGCAAAAAGGGATGATAGCTGCCCAACTCCCATTGAATGTAATTAACAAATACCAAATGAAGCCAGTAATACTGAAGAGGCTACTGCTTCATTGTTAGCTAGTTGTGTTATAGAGTGAAGGGAGACATAACAGAATGACACAAAAGACGGGGGGCGGGGCATTTTCAAAAGTGCTCATTCCCTGGGCCAAAGCTTGCCCTCATTGAAATCAATGGAAGTTTTACTATTGACATCAATGGGAGCAGAATTGGGCCAATGCTCGGTGTTTTAAAATCCCACCACTCAGATATACAAGCTCATTGGTGTTGCCATCATTGAATAAAAGCTCCACACTTGGTTACAGTTTAAACTCCTTTTCCAAAGCTCATTCAAATTGAGGACAATCCCTTCATCAACTTCAATGAGCTCTGAATCAGCTGTTCTCTGGATGGCTGCAACTTCATTAATTTTTTTTATATTTTAAATGCCTGTTCCAGTTACCATTCTACTGTGGTTACTTTCTTGAATCATGGCCATAACAAGCTATAGGCAGAGATCTCAGGCAGCCTCCCATAACAGAATCTGGTTCTGAACTGAAGTTCTCCAACTGAACTTTTGCTCCTATGAAGAGCTGCACATTACCCCAGGATGGCTTTAATCTGTGCTCTATTGCAAAGACTCCACTGTCCCTATTCTTACTGAATGACATATTCCACATCCCATCAATTTCAGCTATCGATAGATAAACACTGGAAAAAAGTATTTTCTGAAAATTATATTCAACAATTGCAAAATGTGTTAAATTACCCTAGGAATATTCCTTGAGCAGCTTTTCCCCTAATTCTGTACTTGGATTGGAGATGAAAATTTAGCTTTGGCAACACCAGGAATCATTAGTAGAGAAGTCTGCTGCCTAATAAAGTTGTGGCAAGTAACCATTTGTCAAATGGAATAGAAATTCCATGAAGAAAGTCTGGGAAACTAGCCACTATCAATTTCACCCAAGTAAAACCAAGAAAGGAATGGATTTGTGATCAGGTACACCTCTACCATGATATAATGTGACCTGATATAACACAAATTCGCATATAATGCGGTAAAGCAGTGCTCTGGTGGGGGAGGGGACGGGGCAGCGCACTCTGGCGGATCAAAGCAAGTTCGATATAATGCGGTTTCACCTATAACGCGGTAAGATTTTTTGACTCCCGAGGACAGCGTTATATCAGGGTAGAGGTGTATTTAATATATATCACTACAATGTAAACTGTGTGTTGTATATAACAGATTCTACTCCAGATATGCATGCATAGGTTTCACAAATATATGTTACTGCTAAGTGTTAAAGCTTTATACTTATGCACATGGGTATAGTTTGAGGTGGGCAGGCATGGGGGGCATTGCCCCCCAAATTGCACACCTTGGGCAGACATGGAATTTGCCTCCCCTCTCTTCGCCCTATCCCCCGTGCATGGCCAGAGATGCCCCCTCAAATGCAGAAGTCAAACTATTCCTATGCTTATGTATTGAGACGAGAATATAACTTAAACAACAAAAAATTTGGGCCAAGTCCTCAGCTGGTGTAAGCTAGCGTAGTTCCATCAATTTACAACAGCTGAGGATCTGATTTCTTTATATTCAAAAGACAAACACATGGGAGTACTTTGTAAACACTAATGACACCACATTTTGTTCTCAAAACTTGTCCCTAGGTTGATGAAAAGCTCGAAGTGTCTGAATCCTCTTTTTGGTGTGGCTTCAGGTTAAAAAACCAGAACTTGTATAGGTAAAATGCTTTTGACTGCAAGCATTTGAGGTGGCATTTAGCCTTTTCATGTATTTTAATTGTATGTTCAGTGATTTTGCAATACAGCAAGTAAGGGCTCAATCTAATGCCCATTGCAGTCAACAGCAGTCTTTCCACTGAGTCTTTCACTTGACTTAAATAGACACAGTATGAGTCCATAAGTGATTTTAGCGACCCATTTTTTCTCTACAGAGTGCTATGTAAATCCAAACCTTACAAAAAGCTTTTAAATTTTTATATGACTGATTCCTTTCAGTTTCAACACAACTTCTTCAGAATCTAAAACTTCTAAGGAGAAATCCTACCCTTTTCCATCCCCAATTGCGCAGACAGACCTAAGTGCAATGGAATCAATGCAGTTCCACAGTAACATGGGTGCAACATTCAGAGAGACTATTCAGGGGGACTCCATCCTTTGCATGCTACTGAACACAGATCTGCGGGTGGTCCCTGCTCTCCATGTGTGTTTGGGAGATGGGGTGAGAGATGAGAAGGGCAATTGTTTAAAATGCTGTAAAGCTACTATAGCCACCAATGCAATACATTTGCTTGAATTTTTTTATTCTACATTTTAACAAAAAACTATATATATATATAGAGAGAGAGTTCATTTTCCAGAGGCTGTCTGTGAAAATTGCTACAGACTTTGCAAATTTAGGATCCATACTTTCCTTAGACTGTATACGCATCATAATTACACGTTTTTTTTCTCTCCTCCTCCTCCTCCCCCTGCCCAAGAATGCCTGTTGTAAAAGTGGACTGACAGTTTTTAGAAATTCATGCTTGGATAAGGCCTGTCAATAACTATTTGTCAATGTATCTTAGCGGCCAGTTGTTTTTAGCATTTGTAGTTCCTGTAAATATGTTATTATAATGTTGGTTTAAAATAGCTATGGTTCCAATCAGTTCACATTAGCACTAAACAAGCAGACAGCTCATACTAAGAAGGAAATGCTTCTTATACTAAAACTCAGAAACACCATATGCACCAGTTCTGAAAATGAACAATCTTGATAAGAGGTTCACTTTTCTGTTCTGTAAAAAGTATAATATTCACAAAATAAGCCTGTCTAAGCAAAACCCCTTTAAATCAAAACTTTCTCCTATTCAAATCTAGGTTATAGCCCCAGTTAGAAAATTGATATATTAATTACATGTTTGTACAGCACCTTGAAACGGTAAAGTGTCAAGTAATATTACATCTCTCAATCATATACAGTATCCTGTTATCCAAATAGGTTTGATGTCCCCAAAATATTTTGGATAAATGCAGTTGTACTGTATATTCCCTACTGAGAACAGAGTTCACTGGTTGAAAACTAAGCCTTATACAAATGTAGACTTCCCCTGAGAGTATACAATTCAGAAAAATGACAGCACGAAGAAGACTAATTTATAGTATAAAACATTTAATTTTCTAAACATGAAACAATATTTCAGTACACATTAAGAGGATTTTCATTTCTACCATTCTAATCATGTTGCTATGTTGATTACAGAGGCATCTGGAAATGTTATTACTGCAGTGCATTAATTTTACTATAGTTCAAAGCCTGATGGTATCAGAATACTACAGACATTTTGTGACAAACCTGTCAGGATGAGCAAGATTATTTTCCTGTAATATTAATACTCTGTACTAATATGGTGTGTTTCAACCAAAGTGCTTCACAAACTATTTCCACATAATACTTCCACTCTGGAAGTGGCAGTAGTAACAGTGAACACTACATTTTGTGACACTAGAGAAGAAAGAATTTTGGCCTAGGACACCACGGTAAAGAAGACGTTACTCACTTCGTGTAGTAATGATGGTTCTTCGAGATGTGTGTCCCTGTGGGCGCTCCACTCTGGGTGTTGGTGTGTCCCTGCACCAGAGATTTTTTGCAGCAGTACTCAGTCAGGGGAAGGACATGCACCCAAGCTGTCTCGTGCAGCTGTTGGCATCTCCCGTAGCGTGCACACTCTCGACTGTTCCCTCTGTTCCTTCTCCACTGCAGAGCTCGCTGTGCGAACTTTGAAGTAGAGGGGAGGAGGATGGGTAGTGGAGCACCCACAGGGACACACATCTCGAAGAACAATTGTTACTGCACAAGGTGAGTAACTACTTCTTCAAGTGGTGTCCCTGTGGGCTCTCCCCTCTAGGTGCCTGTAGAGCAGTGCTCCACCAAGGGTGGCAGGGGTTTGGAGTTACGTATAAGTGTGTGATGAGAGCACTGTGAGGCCAATGATAGAATCTGAGATAAGGCCTTGGGTGATAGCTAATGCTTTGCAAAAGTGTGCTCTGATGTCCAGGTTGCAGCTCTACAAATGTCTATTAAGGGGACATTGTTTAAGAATGCAATCAATCTTGCCATGGCCTGTGTTGAGTAGGATCTGACGTCCACAGGGGTTCTTTGTTATGGATGTGGTAGCAAGTTTGAATACAGAAAGAGACCCATTTGGAGAGTCTCTAGGTTGATACTGTAGAGCCTTTGGAGTGCTCTGCTGTAGAGATGAACAGTCTTGGTGACTTGCGAAATGGTTTAGTTCTGTCCAAGTAGAAGGCAACAGCCCATCTGACATCTAGCATGTGTAATGTTGCTTCTTGAGAATCCTTATGTGGCTTGGGATAGAAGGCAGGTAAGCGTATGGTTTGGTTCATATGAAAATGTGTAGTCACTTTGGGCAAGAATTTTGAGTGAGGACGTAACATGATTTTGTCTTTGGTAAATACCATATACAGTGGTTCAGCCATCCACGCTCCTATTTCGCTTGCAGACATGATTGCCACTGGGAATGCGACCTTCATTGACATACTGTAAGAGTGAGCAGGTTGCTAGAGGTCTGAAGGGTGGTCTTATGAGACATTTGAGCACAAGATTGAGATCCCATAGTGGTGTAGGTTGGCTTACTTCTGGGTACACGTTCTGTATACCTGCAAGAAAGTGCCCTGTAATCGAGTGAGCGAATATTTAAGCCCCTTCTGTCTGCTCATGGAGGGCCATGATGGCAGCCAGAATACTTTAATAGAACTTATGGCTCGCCTTGTTTCCTTCAGTTCTAGTACATTGTCTTGGACCATAGATAGAGGAGCCTTGGTTGCTTCCAGCTGTTTTTTGCTGGCACCAAAGGGACAATCTTCTCCACTTGTGGCAGTAAGTATTTCTAGTGGTGAGGTGACAGCTATTTAGTAACACCTGTTTTACTTTCTCTGAGCAGTTCAATTCTCCATGTTGGAACCACACAGGAGCCATGCTTTGAGATGGAGCTTCGCTGGGTCTGGATGGAGCATCAGACCCTTGCTCTGGGACAGGAGGTCCGTCCATAAGGGCAGCAGCTGTGGGGCACAGGCTGCTAGGCATGACAGATACAGAAACCAAGTCTGTCTGGGCCATGTAGGGACAATGAGAATGATGTATGCTCTGTTGAGTCATATCTTGTGGATGACCCATGGGATCAGTTGTATCAGCGGGAAGGGGTACATGAGCGACACATTCCATGGGACAAGGAAGGCATCCCCTAATGATCCCAGTCCCATGCCTGCCTGGAGCAAAAGAGTAGACATTTGTGGTTTGTTGCTGAGGCGAACAGGTTGATTGCTGGGTGACCCCATTTTTGGAATATCATGCTGAGAACACTGCCATGGATTTCCCACTCATGTTCCTGTGAGAAGGGCCTGCTGAGGCTGTTGGCTGTAGTGTTTTGGCATCCCAGTAGGTATGACACTGTGATGTTCATATTGTTGCAGATGCACAAGTTCCATAAGTTCATGGCTGCTATGCACAGCGAGTGAGACCTGGCTCCCCCTTGGCAATTGATGTAAAACATGCACGCCACATTGTTGGTGAGAATAGAGATTGAGGTCTGCCGTATGAGTGGGAGGAAGTGGCGGCATGCATTGTGTACCACGCAGAGTTCCAGGAGATTGATATGTAGTCGGGTTTACATCACAGACCGTGGCCTTGTACATTGTGGGGACCCAAGTGGGTGCCCAAACCTGTCAGGGAGGCATCTGTTGTAACAGTCACTGATGGGGGTCTTGTTGAAAGGGAATCCCAGAGCATACATTCCCTGGTTGTGTCCACCATTGTAGGGAGAGAATAACTCTTGGTGGTAGTGTCACGCATCTGTTGAGAAAATGTTTCCTGGGTGCATTGACCATGCTCAACCAGTGCTGCAAACAGCACATATGGAGTCTGGCATACCTTACTACAAAAGTCATAGCTGCCATATGTCCCAGAATCTGAAGGTATGTTCTCACTGAAGTTTCTGGGCTGACAGTCACTGTGGAAATAAGACTGGTCAATGTAGTGAATCTGTGGTTTTGTAATATTGCTTTGGCTTGTATGGAGTCTAGGTCAGCTCCTATAAACTCCAAGTGCTGAGTTGGTTCCAGGGTGGATTTCTTTTCATTTGTCTGTAGACCTAACTGGTGAAACAGGTCTATTTTGGTCTTCAGCATGCATGCCATTTCTTGTCAACTGGCACCCTTGAGTAGGCAATCATCTAAATAGGGGAAGATTATGACTCCTTTGCGTCGTAAATGTGCTGTGACTACCATGAGTGTTTCTGAGAATACTCGGGGAGCAGTGGAGAGTCCGAAGAGAAGGACCCTGTATTGGTAGTGGTTGAATCCTATTGCGACCCACAGGAACTGTCTGTGGGCAGGATGTATTGTAATATGGAAGTATGCATCTTGGAGGTCGAGGGCTGCAAACCAGTCCCCCTTGTCTAGCGCCGGGATTACTATGGCCAGAGTGACAATTTTGAACCTGTGGTTGGTGTACAAACCTGCTGTGGTTTTGGAGATCTTAAGATTGGTCTCCATCCCCCTCCTTTCTTCTCTGCCAGGAAATATTTGGAGCAAAAACCCTTCCCTTGGTATAGGTGTGGTACTGGTTCTACAGTACCCAGCAGTAGGAGGTGGTCTACTTCCTGTTGCAGAAGGTGCTCATGAGAGGGGTCCCTGAAGAGGGATGGGGTAGGGGGAGGGTAGGCGGGATGGTTGTGAAAGGGATGGTGTAGTCAGACTGTATGATCTCCAGTACCCATTGATCTGTGGTTATCACAGCCCAGTCAAGGTAAAATGGACATAGGTGATGACCAAAGTTATGGGATGTGGTATCTGTTGGCGCTAGAGGTGTGGGGAGGTCATGCATACCCTTGACCAATACTTCAAAAATTGTGGCTTATATGTAGATGGATGGTTGGACGAGGCCTGTTTCTGTGGAGCTCGTCGTCTCTGAGCCCATTGTTTGGGTCTGGTCTGAGAGAGGTATCATAGTTGATGACAGTTAAACGAGGTGTGTTGTGACCTCTGGTATGGTGTAAAGCGTGGACATTTGTCAGGCGGTGGATGTATGCCTAATGTATGCAGCGTTGCTCAGGAGTCCTTCATGGTGTGGAGCATGTCATCTGCTTGAGATAAGAATAGTTTATCCCTATCGAAGGGAAGGTTCTCCACTTTTAGCTGTGGAAGCCCTGAAGCTTGCAACCATGATGCTCTTCTCATAACCAAAGCTGTTGCAGTTGTTCAGGAAGCTGTGTCCGCTACATCCATTGAGGCTTGCAGTGCTGTGCGGGCTAGTATCTGACCCTCATTAATAATGGCATTGAGTTGAGGACGTTTGTGCTCAGGGAGGTCGTCCACAAGCTCTTGTATTTTACTGTAGTTAGAGTAGTCGTAATTTGCTAGTAGAGCAGAATAGTTGGCAACTCTAAGCAGAAGGGTGGCTTATGAGTAAACTTTACGCCCAAAGAGGTCCAGTTTCTTGTGTTCTTTATCTTGTGGTGTGGAGCAGAAATGAGGCTGTTTACTGCACTGATTAGCAGCCTCTACTACCAGAGAACAGGCTTGAGGGTGTGAAAACAAAAATTCCATGCCTTTGACTGGAACAAAGTATTTTCTGTCAGCCCGTTTGTTGGTGGGTGGTGCCGATGCTGGTGTTTGCCATATGGCCTCCACAAGCTCCATTATAGCCTCATCCATGTGGAGGGCAATCTTGGCCGATGATGCTGACTGTAAGATTTTTTTCAACTTATGTGGTTTCTCCTGCACCCCATGTAAGGCAATTTCTTGGCTGTTTGCTACTCTTTTGAAGAGTTCTTGAAACTGTTCCAGGTCATCTGGTACCGTTAGGCTAGACGGTGTCACAGCTTCCTCTGGTGCAGAAGATCGGTATGGGACAGGTGGTGAATTATCCAGGTCTGCCTGTGATAGTATCTCTTCCTCTTCTATCTGTGTATCGGGGGGTCAGAAGTTTCTCTGAGTGGTAAGGATGGATGTTCTCTGAATCCTCTTCTGGCTGGGGAAGTGGGGCCAGAATACGTGTTCTGGTATGTGTCCCAAGGACCCCATTGTGGCCATTGCATGGGGTAAGGTGGTAATGGGTAGGGCCAATGCTGTGCATACCAGGGCTGTGAATGCTCAGAGGGATGAGACTTAGGCTTCATAGTGTTCCATGTAGGTCTCTTCTGTGATGGGGATGAATGTTGGGAGGAGAAGTGATTGTTCTGCATGTCTCCTTTCTTGCCACAATGCAAGGATAGTACCATGCCATGTAGCTCGGAGAGTGTTTGGTGCTAAGCAGTGGTGACTGTGGTGCGGAGGAAACTGCTGTGTCATTATGATGTAGGAGTTGGCTAGTCCCGCCTTGGGGTTGCAGTTGTCCATTGGAGCACTGACCAGTGCTGGATTCAGCTTGTTAGGTGGCATCAAGTCTGGAGTTGGTGCCAATGGTGGCAGCATTAATTGCGGTGCTGCTGCCTGTGTTCTGCTCTGCACCGAGGTAATCAATGCCATGGAGGAGACTTGACATCTCGACTCCAGTGCCACTCACTGGGGCTCACAAGAGGTCCTCTGAGGGACGGTGCCGGAGGAGCCCAGTGCCTCATAAGTTGTCTCTTTAGATGAGTGGAGCACTGAGGCTAAAGACCTCTCTGGGAAAGCTCTCTTTTTGTGAGAGTACCTTGTTGGAGAGGTCGAGGCTCACTTCCTGACAGTTTTGGAAGTCGGAGCCTTATCACCACTTAGAGATCTTGGTTTATGAGAATCCCTAGAGGATGTCTCTTGTGG
Source organism: Chelonoidis abingdonii (assembly GCF_003597395.2). Classification (NCBI taxonomy): domain Eukaryota; kingdom Metazoa; phylum Chordata; order Testudines; family Testudinidae; genus Chelonoidis; species Chelonoidis abingdonii. Next base: position 42,530,373 of record NC_133775.1, on the reverse strand, counting down.
AGAATGGAGGGATTTCTCCGTCAGAAGCATTTTCAAACTTTGAGTTCAAGTTGCTGCAGTTCATGCATTTCTGGGAGATATGAGTTTCTCCCAGAGAGCGGATGCAGGATATGTGGCTGTCAGAGACCGGCATTGGTTCATGGCAGGAGTCACACTTTTTAAACCCTGTTGAGCCCAGCATGACTTCAGTTAAGCCTCCCTCCCTCCCAATAGATGAGGGTGGGAGTTAACTGAAGTGGTAAACCATAGAGCTATTCCTAAATGGAGAACTAAATAAAAAAAAAAGTTTTTTTGTTTTTTTTTTGTTGAAGAAAAACCTCTAAGAGGAACTAATGAAACTATGTAACTATGTATAGACTAATAAGAAATTCCTATGTAACTTGTAACTCTCCCCCCCTCCCCCAAAAAAGAAAAACTATCCAGGAGAGCACTGCCATGGAGCTCCATCTGCAGCTGAGGACAGTTGAGATGGAACTGAGGGGACAGTCGGGGGTGCGCGCTCCAGGAGACACCAATGGCTGCATGAGACGACTCCTGTGTGTGCCTTTCCCCTGACCGAGTACTGCCGTGAAAAATCTCCAATCTCTGGTGCAGGGACGCATTGACACCTAGCGTGGAGCATTCACAGGGAAACCACTCCAAGAAGCAGCCATATTCTTAAGAGAAATGTTAGGAAACCTCTAATGTCCATGTAGCACAGATAGCACTTTGATTTTTGAGAAATCATTCCCAAACTGCCTCCCACATGGTAAACTACATGGTACTTGAGTTATTTACCTTGGAAGATGAAGGGCAGAACCAAACATGTTAGAATTTGAACCTAGAATAATTCCAGGGAAGTCTCAATAACCAAGCCTAAGGGATGCAATAAAATATGCTAGTCCTAGATCCTCCCTACTTTTATATGTATGATTTTCCTCTATGTACAACATACACATCTGAGAATTGGCAATGGTTTCGATTTCTTTAGCAACAGTGTAACACAAAGTGCTCATATTTGCTATCGGATTTGCTACTTTCAAGATCAGCCATTCTACACTTAGCTCCTGCATTGTTTGCTATTCTGCCTCAGGTAAATAATTTTACATATACAACATGCTATTTCATCTCTCGTCTGGATTAGATTCCAAGTGCTGATCTAATGTTCCATGGTGATTCCCCATGTTCCCAGCCTGGCACTTAAGATAATTACCAAACACTGAGATGTTTGTGGTGTGTAATTTTCTTCTTGAGAATTATCAAGACTCCTAAAAACTGAGAAGAGAGCTTACTGTGTTTGAGGCATCAGCACAAAAGAGGGAAGGAAGCAGGTGTCCGAAGTGCTTCCTGACCCTGGGGACTAACTATGAAAGATGTTGTCATCACTAGTATCTGAAGAATCTGCTTTGCTTGATGGGTAAGTGATGGAATGACAACATGGATCATTTCCTTCTACACAATCCCAAGGAGGCCTGTAGGATTGTACCATTGTAACTGTGAGCAGAATTTGATCCACTAGGTTTTCTCTTGCTAAATAAAATTCATAATTATACGAAAATAGTTGTTGATACAATATTTCATCACATCACCGTCTGGTGTGGCCTTTTTTTTTTAAAAGAAGCACTACAGTACATATTGTATTGGTAACACACTTATCAACCAGCACAAGGGTTTCCAGAGCAATTGCTTTTATTGAAATCTACAGTAAATAGTAGATTAAAATCCTCAGTAAATGTTATATAGCTACCCATAGCACAGAAGGGAGTGCTATGGGAAAGCAGCCAATTCTACACCAGCTTTAATTTCAATTCTAGTTTCCAGTGGATGTACAGATTTTCTGGCCTTGGGACAAGAAATACAAAGTAAGAGTTTTCACACAGGGAAAATGCTTTCAGAAACACTCCTTTCTGATAGGAGTTTGGCCTGTGTATGAAGTGTTAAATAGGATACTTAATAAATACCAAAACTGCTACTTTGTTACCTTAAGGTGAAATTCACCCCCTGGCAGAGGCCATGCATAAGACTCAAGTTTCCGATGAGGTGGGTTCCATTCCATTCTGTCTATATTCTTACATCTCCACCCATCACCTACCTGTAAACAGGCTGGCAGGAAGGGAATATGGAGGATGGGCACTGGGAAGGGATGCTGGATCCATGTGTACGTGGATTCAGTGGTCTGGAGCCACCAAACTAAGGGCAATGGCCACTAGTATAGTGCACAGGCTGTAGTGATCAAGTGCCATAGGAGGTACTACACTGCAGCTCTGAAGTTTGATCCTGAGATATTGGGGCTTTGGTTTCTAGATTTCCTAACTTCTGCATAGCCCTGCAATGTCACTTTGATTTGGATGCGTGTACAGGGAAAAGGAATAAAAATGGGTGCTAAGGGTTATGGAGATAGAGTAAATTCTGTATTTATATTTTACATCATGGAGATAATCTCTAACACACTAAGAACAAATTATTTCATATTATTTTGTGTTAAAATCTAGATATGAATTTATTTACACTAATTTAAACTTTTGACAAATTTAGTCATTGGAGCATCTCAACAAAATGTTTTAAAGGGGAACGCTGTACATAATTGAGTCATTTAAAAAAATAATGTAAAAACACTTTCAAATACTATTCATCCTCTTAAGTCCCCCTGACAATTTCTGGGGATGTTCTAACCACATTTCACATTTTTAAATGTTTTTCTTTCAACAAAGTTGTATGAAAGCAAGCTTGTATGCCGTCCAACAAGAGACACTGATCATAATGGAACTGATTATGTACAAAGTGCTATCAAATGCACAAAATAAACTGAAAATGTAGGGGAAAATGTACATTTATACTAATCTTCGATGAATGGCTGACCAAAACAAACCCTGACATACTGTATATTTTGAATCATAAGCTTACAGGGATCTATTAAATAACAAGATTTAATAGGGTACTGCCAGGGCAAGCACAAAATATAGTTATTCAGGGAAAGAATTTTTACAAAACTTAATATTCAGACAGAGGGGTTTCATGAATTTTTAAACAATAATTTTTTAAATATTAAATTCCTCCACCGTATTTGCTGCCCAAATACTGCAGCACAGCACTAGTGTATAAAAACCAGGATCTGAAATGGACTATAAATAAAAATAAAACCAAGTTGTCTATTTTCATTGTCCAAGCTGAAGGCCTTATCCTACAAACTAAGAGCAGAGCCATTTCCTTACATCTGTGCAGAATCACACTAAAGTCAATGGGACTTCAGGCAGGTGCAGGGGTCCACCTACTTAGATCAGATTGCAGGGTTGCAGCCTTCTGTCCCTACTGATGGGTACTCAGCATCTTCCATTGCTTTAAAGTGAATGAAGGGCTCTCTAAAACGATGTAAGCAGTAAACAAAAGTGCTAATGGGTAATGACTAAAATAGATTTGTAAAACTTTCTTTCAGTGTTAGTAAACTAAGTTATTGTTTGTAACACAGCTAAAGAAATTTGTTCTCTCTCCTGCTGATGTGATTTTTAACCTGACACTGTGACATATTCACCAACATGGACTGCTATAGAGGCACAGAATCAGAGGGACTCAGATCGGCCCTGGACATGCTAATAAATTGGAGAGGGTTCAGAGAAGAGCCAGGAGAATGATTCAAGAACTAGAAACCCTGCCTTACAACATTAGACTCAAGAAGCTCAAACCAGTTAGCTTAAGGGGTGACTTGATTACATTCTGTGAGTACCTAAATGGGAACTGTGGCGGGGCAGACTTCCTCCTACCTACTTTCTAACCCCTTAGACCTTTGGGTAAAACAGCTTGTGTGGTTTATTTACAGTGTTCTTTTCCACCACCTGCACAGACTATGCTGCCTCATACCAAGAGTAACGTGGTGCTCTCAGATCCTGAGGCAAGGAAGGGAGAGAGTTCTCATGACTCTGATGTTACAAATAAACCAGTCAGCCTGCGTCCTCCCATTCCTCTCTCACCACGACCCCCCACTCACTCTTATCTTTCCCTTTTTCAATTCCTTTCTGTGCCTTTTGTACCCTCTGGGCTAATGAGTTAATTATCTTTTTTAACTGTCTCCATCCCATCCCAATCTATCAAGTGGGCAAAATTCCCATAGTCAGGTATGCTCCAGAGCAACTAATTGGAGTTCCAGTGATCAGAGCGTTGGCTCAGCTGCTGTTGCCCAGCCCTCTGTCAGAGGCATAAATATGTGATAATGGGCTCTTCGATCTAGCAGAGAAATGTATAACACAATCTGATGGCTGGAAGCTAAAGAGAGACAAATTCAGACTGGAAATAGGTATAAATTTTTCACAGTGAGAATAATTAACCAGGGGAACAACTTACCAAGGGTCAGGATAGATTCTTCAATCCTGGCAATTTTAAAATCAAGGCTGGATGTTTCTCTAAAATATCTGCTCTAGGAATAATCTATGACTTGGATTATGCAAGAGGTCAGACTAGATGATCACAATGGTCCCTTCTGGACTTGGAATCTATGACTCTCAACCCCTGGGCCTGCCATGTCCCTTGCTCCATCTTTGCCTCTTCCTAGTATGCCCCCTTAATTGAAGGCTCCTGTGGAGACCTTTCAAGTGTTCCATGCCTGCTATACATCTGATGGGCACACTGAGGTTACTCTGGTTCTGTCCTGAGATGGGGAGGAGGGTAATCTGCACTAGAGACTTGGTAGGCTTATTCTCCATGCCTGATAGCCACCATTTTCAATTTGAAGGTAGGATGCATAGTAGTTATCAGTGCATATGCTCCACGTGATCCAAGTCCAGATGCTGAAAAAGATGCTTTTTATGCCATATTAGAGGACTTTGCATTAGTGCAACACCTTGACTTCATATTGACATTTTAGGAGACCTGGAACATGAGAATTGGCTGTGACAGAACTGGATTTGAGCTGGTATTGGAACTACACAGCTTACCAGAAGAGAGAACAAATAGTGGTTGGCATCTATTAGGATTTGCTTCCACACACAGACTATTTTTAATGGGTATGTATTTTCAGCACAAGAACTGCCATAAGAATATGTTTCAATATTCATCTGGTGACAATGCAACCTTGGATCATATTCTAGTTTGGAAACACTTGATTAAACTCATATGGGATATATGTGTATTTAGGAGTGCTGATCTTGCTCCAGAATCTGGTCATTGGCTCCTAATAGCAACAATGATGTTCCATTTGATAAAGTTCCAGAGATGGGTTCTATTGCATCAAAATGCTTTAGCACTGATAAGCTTCATAATGAAGCAATCACTAAATAGTTACACGATAGTGATTTCCAACAAATGTTCTATATTGGATGACTGGATGTCTGTCACAGAGGAAGAGCAGACTTATTTTGGGGGGTAAGGACAATGAAAAAGCAACACTGGATTACAGATACCACCATCAAATTGTAGGAGAAGAAAAAATGACTGTGCAGAATGGATGCACTGGAAGGTCAGAGTTGAGAAGTGAAGAGGGGAGGAAATGGGCTATAGAACAAAAGAAATGTCTTGAATGAACAGTCAGGAGGGCTTGTCACAATGATCATAATCAATGGTGGAATAGTATGGCACAGTACATTGAGGAAGTCTCTGAAAGACATGACCAGAAATCTATATTTGAGACTTTGAATGTACTAACTGGATGTCCATTCTCATGGTTTTCACCAGTTAAGGACTAAAATGGAAAATACTTGCAGGATATTGATACACAACTTATGTGTTGTCATGAGCATTTTTGTGAATGAACGAACTGATCCCCACCAAAATATAAACTACAACTTAATTAAAAAATGAACCCTGCAGAAAACAAGCTGGTAACATTAGAGGAAGTGATGCTTGCAGTCATACACAGTTATGAAATAATAAAGCACCTCGTCTTGACAGTATTTCATCCAAACTGCTAAAGAGTGGAGATCTGGAGTTAGTTCACTGGCTTCATAGAGTTGTCTTAAAAGTTTGGGAAACTGTTCAAATCCCATAAGACTGAAAAAGGAGCTACATCATTTCCCCACTCCCCCAAGAAAGGAGAGAAATCATCTTACTTAAATTACAGGAGAATAATGCTATTGTTAACCCCCAAAAAGGAGAAACAATCAGTGTTTCTGTAAAGGTGGTAAGCCATACAGTGTCCACTGTATCTTAAAATATATAGTAAATTGTTCATTTTTTATAATGGCAATTTTACACGACTAGCAAGAGCACTGAAATGTACAGAGCGTAAGGCACAGTATAAAATATGTGCAGATAAGTTTCATATTTTCTTTTTTAAATGATGTGTGTATGGTGGGATTAAACTGAGGCAGAACTAGGCACTGTGACTAGTGGTTAGAGCACTGGACTAGGAATCAGGAGACCTGTATTCTATTCCCAGTCTGTCACTGACCTTCTGGGTGACCATTAGCAAGTCATTTCACTTCTTCTGTTTCTCAGTTTCCTCATCTGTAAAATGAAGCTAATGATACTAACCTTCTTTGCAATGTACTTTGAGAGCTATGAATGATAAGACCTAATGATAAACATAATGATACTTATTATTAGGGTCGTCAAGTGATAAAAAAAATTAATCGTGATTAATCTAGCTGTTAAACAATAATACAAAACTATTTATTTAAATATTTTGGATGTTTTCTACATTTTCAAATAATTGATTTCAATTACAACACAGAATACAAAGTGTACAGTGCTCACTTTATATTATTACAGACTCATAGACTTTAAGGTCAGAAGGGACCATTATGATCATCTAGTCTGACCTCCTGCACAATGCAGGCCACAGAATCTCACCCATCCACTTCAATAACAAACCCCTAACCTATGTCTGAGTTACTGAAGTCTCAAATTGTGTGGTTGAAGACTCTCAAGCGCGAGAATCCTCCACGCAAGACCCATGCCCCATGCTGATTATGAATATTTGGCCACGTAAAAACAAATGAATAGTATTTTCAATTCACCTCATACAAGTACTGTAGTACAATCTCTATCAATGAAGTTGAAATTAGAATTATAAATTAGTCACAAAAAATCCTTCAAATATCAAAATAAAACAATGTAAAACTTTAGAGTACATCCAATCAGTCCACTCTGTCTCAGGCCAATTGCTCAGACAACAAGTTTGGTTAATTGCGAAGATACGTGACTGCTTCTTGTTTACAAGTCACCTGAAAATGAGAAAGGTTCAATGGCCTGGTTTACTGTGGAGCTTGGTGTCACAGAATATTGACATGCCAGATGAGCTAAAGATATCACTTTATGGCTCCTGATGCTTCCACACCATCCAGAGGACATGCATCCATGCTGGGTGATGGGTTGCTCAATAACAATTCCCCAAAACAGTGCGGACCAAAACGTTCTTTTCACTCATCTGAGTCGGATGCCACCAGCCAGAGTTGATTTTCTTTTTTCTGGCTGGATTGGGTTTCTGCGGGTTCCACATAGAGCTGTTGCTCTTTTAGACTTCTAAAAGCATGGACTCCACACCTCATCCCTCTCAGATTTTGAAGAAACTTCAGATTCTTAAATCTTGTTTCGCAGTGCTATAGCTATCTTTAGAAATTTCACATTGGTATCTTCTTTGCATTTTCGTTTTCAGATTGCGGTGGGAGTATTCTAATGAGCAACATGTGCTGGGTCATCATCAAGACTGCTAATAAATGAAATATAGAAGAATGCAGGTAAAACCGCAGGAGACAGACAATTCTCCCCCAAGAAGTTCAGTCACAATTTATTAACGCAATATTGTTTTCAGACAGTGTCTCAAGCCATTGAAGCATGTACTCTGAATGATGGCCAAGCATGAGAGCATATGAAACTTAGCACATCTGGCATGTATATCTTGCAATGCCAGCTAAACCAGTGCCATGCAAATGCCTGTTCTCACTTTCAGGAGACATTATAATTAAGAAGTGGACAGCATTATTTCCCGTAAATGTAAACAAACTTGTTTCTCTTAGCAATTAGCTGAACAAGAAGTAGGACTAAGTGGACTTGTAGGCTCTAAAGTTTTACATTGTTTTGTTTTTTAGTGCAGTTATGTAACAAAAAAATCTACATTTGTAAGTTGCACTTAAAGAAATTGCATTATGGTACTTGTATGAGGTGACTTGAAAAATACTATTTCTTTTGTTTAGCATTTTTAGAGTGTAAATATTTGTAACGAAAATAATATATAGTGAGCATTGTGCACTTTGTATTCTGTGTCGTAATTTAAATAGATGTATTTGAAAATGTAGAAAAACATGGAAATATATTTAATACATTTCAGTTAGTATTCTGTTGTTTAACAGTGCAATTAATCACGATTAAATTTTTTCAGTTAATCACTTGAGTTAACTGTGAGTAATCAACAGCCCTAATTATTATTATGTTGGGCTTGAGTCTGTGCCACCTCTACATACAAAATTGTCAATGATTTTAAAAGGATTGAAGTCAATTAAAAGAGAGTTTCATAGGAGCAAGGTTTACAAGATCTCAGGCTGATATTTGGTAAGATAATCCTTTTCCATACTAAAAACTCAGTACTGCAATGAGCTCCACCTGAGTACAGAGAGTCCACCTAGACCAGGGATCAGCACGTAGCTTGCAAGGGTAAGCCCCCTGGCGGGCTGGGCTGGTTTGTTTACCTGCCGCATCCGCAGGTTTGGCTGATTGCGGCTCCCACTGGCCGCAGTTCACTGCTCCAGGCCAATGGGGGCTGCGTGGGTTGAGGGATGCACTGGCTGCCGCTTCCCACAGCCCTCATTGGCCTGGAGTGGCGAACTGCAGCCAGTGGGAACCGTGATCGGCCGAACCTGCGAATGCAGCAGGTAAACAAACCGGCCTGGCCTACCAGGGGACTTACCCTGGCGAGCTGTGTACCAAAGGTTGCTGATTCCTGACCTAAACAGTTCATTGCAGGACTGGGACCTAAATAATTATTTAAAGTGTGCTATACATAAAGAAATAGGTTGTGGCATTTGTGCAGGGGACACAAGGGTGATAAATTATAATAGTTAATACTTTCAATATTTATATCTGCCTACGTAACATAGTTTAGTACTTTTTCATGCATCTTTTAAGAAACTGCAAATGCATAATTTTAAACTTAGACCTTTTTGATGTGATGACGGGCTCAAGATTGGTGTTGGTGTCATAAGCTAAAAGGATATGAATATTTAGCATATGCAAATATTCATTAATGACTCCTTGTGAACCTGTAACGCCTCTGGATATTAACTGCAATTCATTGTGCATGAGGATTGCATGTATGGGCCCCATAAAATGTAGTTTCATTTGCATGGCACAAGTGGAAGGCCTGTCTTGGTGGCAGGGAGCACTTTTTGAACAAAAATCCTTTTTTTTTTTTTTAAATTACCAAACATTTTTGAGGATACATCATGCATCCGAAAAGGCCCAGAAATACCCCTCCTGTGGACACAGATCATACACCAAAGTGGTAAAAGTCCTTTACTGAAATGCTTATGCACAATACACAGTAAACCCTCTAATCTGGTGGCCTTTATTTTACTATGGTGTTGATTAAAGTCAACTCCATTGCCAAATTACATTTTTCTCTTCATATTTTACCTGCTGATTCCTTTTCTACAATGCAACTAAAATCTAGTACATTTACAGAGTATTGAGGTGCACTCTCAAATTGCTGCCCCTACTCTTTCATTCTGATTCCAACACTCTTACATCTGATTCCAACAGTTTTTCTGACCTGTAACAAAATTGCCACATGGAGAGGGTGAGGGAAACAGAGTTGAAAAGTTATGCCCTTTCCAGTCACTGACATGTGAAATTTAGCCAGTGATAGCTGAACTAATTCTCAGCTGTCACTCTTATTAGTGCAAGTGAAGTGTAGTCAGGAACACAAAAAAAAAAAGACATGAATTTTGCTTATTCTGAATTAAGTGTAGTGGCACTCAGCCTGTCTTCCTTCCCTACCAAAGATTATCACTCTGTTACAGTCAGTGCCACTGACCATATGTATGAAATTCACAAGGCCAGGAAATATAACAAACTGAATGGACATTTTCTCCCTCTTCCCCCAATTTGTGATGCAAATCAGGGTCTCCTGGTTTAAAAACTGCTTTTTAAGGTTTTATTTCTGCATCTGAGTACAATTGGTGCTGGTTTGAGAGCCTTGAAGACTGAAACTCTTTTTATCCACAGAATGAAAGAGTAGGGGCAGCAACAATGCAAGCTTCCCTGCTTGACCCTGTCAATGTTTTCAACCCAGACCTAAGGATGCAGTGAGCAGATATTTCCTTTTGGTTGCTTATTGTCCTTGTTTGTTTCCCTCAGGGTGTCAGTAAAGGGAGAGAAAAGGCTGCCAACTATGACTTGATGAGGAAACATGCCCATTAGGAAATTAACTGAGATCACATACTTACTACACATGTCATTGGATGGGGAGGGGAGAACCCATTTGGTTTTGGTCATTGGCAATGCAGTAAAACTGTTCCCAGGGGCCATGAGGGGATTGATTTTTGTGTGTGTGTCTGTGTCTTGTCATAAACTTGTCAAAAAGCAAATGTCACCAGCTACCTAGAGTACATGAACATGCTGTTAGTGGCCATTCACTAGGGATAGAAAGCCTCAGTACTTCTCCAAACATATTTAACATGATGGGAGTTAAGCCATCTTGAAATCTTTTAAAAACATCACATGAAACTGACTCAAAGCTCCAAACCCAGAGCCTTGCTGAGGATAATGAGGAAGTTAAATCAACTTTACTCTGGGATTACCTTGCCCTTCCAGGTGTCCTCTTGGTCAGGAGTAATTTATTAGAAGATTACCTCTATTAAAAAGAACTCTCTATCCTCCTTGGAAGCATTTTCTTCCAAAGACTAAAGAGCTTATGTTAGTCTTTAAAAAGCTGGTTAATCAAAAGGACGTCTGAGTTAATTTCCCTTCCATTCTTTGAAAAGAGCTGGCATTGTAGGCGGGTGTCCAGCTAACCACACCAACCATTCACCTCCATTTCTTTCCTAAATAAATAAACAAATTCAGTCTGTTCAGAAGCTTTTTGCACATCATATTACATTTGTATAATTTCAGTCAAGTTTGAGTGATGGGTCAGCTGTCTAACAGCAACCAATTTCAATTTGCATATTAAAGTTATTAATTAACAGTACATTAGCTGAATTTCTCTTTTGCATAGCTGCATAGTAAATAATACAACATAGAGAGGCTTTAAGATATTCCCAAAGTATCCTAGCAGACAGGGTCAATGGCATATTTATTAACTTCAAAAATAGATCAATCTGTCCTTGTAGGAGCAGAATAAAAAGTGGTTCTGTCAGTAAGAAAGTATTAAATCTCCACCTGTTAACTCAGAATACAGAGTAAGCAGAGGGAGTTTAAATAAGAAATCAATGCTTACATGATCTGATAGTCACATCTGTTCCTCTGAAGTCTGTATAACTATGTCCTTTAAATGGGTGAAGATAATTATATCTGTTTCTTAAGTAAGGACAATAAAGTATTAAAATAATGTGAAGGTCCTGGTTTGAGGGAAGAAAAAGCGATAAAAGGAAGGAAAAATTATCACTTTCTTTATATATTAATAATAGTGTTTAGCACTTGTATAGAGTTTTTCATTAGTAAAACTCAAAGCACTTTGCAAAACTTGGTAAGCATTATTGTCCTCACTATGCAGAAGGGGAAACGGACACACCGAGATATTCATGTGATTGATGCAGTCACAAAGTGGCAGAGCCAAGGAATGCATCCTAGGTATTCAAACTGAGGTCAAAAAACTGTCAGGGAGTCAGTGGGAGTTTCAGGTGCACAAGGAATCCTTGCACTGTAATATACTCAAGTTATTCTTTTGCATGTTTGGGTTCATAGTTTACTGTTTCACTTCCCAGGCTATAGGGAGCAACACAATCTGGTAAATACACAGAATTCAGGAAGAGTGGTCCAGGGGATAGAGTATCATTTACCTGATACTCCCTGACAGTTTTTTGACTTCAGCAGGAATGTCAAGTGCATTAAGAACTCAGGAGCAGTCCCTATAAAATAAAGGATGACAGAGTAAAACAGTTAACTCTGTATTTGAGAGTGCACCTCAATACTCTGTAAATGTACTAGATTTTAGTTGCATTGTAGAAAAGGAATCAGCAGGTAAAATATGAAGAGAAAAATGTAATTTGGCAATGGAGAAAGGCAGAGTTGACTTTAATCAACAGCAAGTCTGTTCAAGTCTGGCTTCTACCTTGGATGTGGTAATATCTACCTCCATATCCTCATTTCCATTTGTCATCCAACCATTATCCCTAAGCTCCTCATTAAAGATGGAGGCAAAGAATTTGTTTAGATATTGGGCCATGCCTAGATTATCCTTAACCTCCACTCCATCCTCAATGTTTAGCGGTCAACACTTCTTCTTTCTTTGTTTTCTTCTTACAGTATCCCCACTTCCTTCATTTCTTTGATTTTCTTCCTTATTATTATATGGCTATAGAACCTTTTACTCATTGGTTTTAATTCCATTATTGCGCAAGGTCCAAAACTACTACAATGGCTTTTAGCCCTCTCTCACTTTATCCCTAACATGTTCTGGGACCTCAAATAAGGTTAGCTGTTTTCTGCTAATCCCACCCATCTTACCACTCCTTGTTGTAGGCTTTCTGCTTTTGTCTTAATCACCTCTTCCTGAGATGCTTTGCTTCAGCCAGCTTTGGTCCTACAACTCTCCTGCCTATGGTTTTTTTCCCCCTTTTCTTGGGATGCAGGGCTTCTGATAAGCTTTTCTGGCAGCTGCGACTTTAAGTAATTCCAGGCCTCCTCCGCATTTTAATCCACAAAGTTTCTTCAGTCCAATCCACTTCCCTAAATTTTCCTTAATCTTTAAAGTTAGCCCTTTTGAAGTCAAAAAACCCTAGTCCCAGATCAATTTTGTTTATCCCTTCCATCTAGTTTGACTTTGATTAGCTCAAATGATCACTCGAACCAAGGTTGTCCCTACAACCCATTTCTTCTATGAGGTCCTCACTACTCATACAAAAACCAAATCTAAAAATGGCATCCCCTCTTGTTGGTTCTTCAACTACTTGGTGAAAAAGGAAAAAAAAAAATCCATCAGCCTATCACATCCAGAAAAAATCTGAGCCCTAATTATTTTACTTACTAGCAGCTTGTCCTCCAGTCTATTATCTGCGGAAGTTTTAAAGTCTCCCCATGATCACACACATTCCCATTAGTGTTCTTACTTCATTAAAAACATTTACAAGACGGTCTCTATCCATATCCAAATCAGATCCCGGTGGTCTGTAGCCACCCCTAAGCAGTTTATCTACTCGCCAAGCGGGAGGCTCTACAGTAGCTTTTCTTTTTCCCAGTGTGATTTTTTGCCCGACAGACTCTGATCTTATGTCCATTCTCATCACTTCATTTCTTTACAGTTACCTCATCATTGATATACAATGCTATTCCACCACCTTTGCCTTTATTTCTGTCTTTCCTAAACAGCACATAGCCTTCAATACCTGTACTCCAGTCATGACTACTATTCCACCATGTTTCTGTTATCCCTATAATATCCGGTTTCATTTCCTGCACCAGTAGCTCTAATTCCTCCATTTTGTTACCTAGGCTCTTTGCATTAGTGTACCGACATCTTAATTTTTGCTGTTTAGCTTCACTGTCATTCTTTACCTGATTAGGCACAGACATTCTACCACCAGTATCACCTATTAGATGGGTATCTGTACTACCCTTCCTCCTTATCTCCATTCTCATACCCATGACTGTATCCTTTCTTACTTTGTTTTCTTCCCTCTCAATGTTAAATTCCAGCGTGGAGATTACCTGGACATCTCCCAACCATCTCCTCCAAATTCCTAGTTTAAAGCTCTCTTAATCAGTTGTGCCAGCCTCCATCCTAGAAGTCTATTTCCCTCCATCCAGTCATCTTCATTGTGTCTTCCACTGCTGCCTCTGTATCAGTCATAGCCTTGCCACCTAAAACCTATTAGTCCAGGAAACACAAACCAAACCACCACCACCCACAGCAAAACAAACACCCAATGGGCACCAGAACACTGGCAGAACACCACCCACTCTCTTCACTAGCCTGTCTATTCCTCTGCCTAGCTCTCTCAGTCTCCCCTGCAAACTCCCACTGAAACTCTCCTGTTTACAGCTCTGTTTGCTGGCTCCTATGCCACTGCAGCTGTTATGTTTCCATCTGTAGTCTGTCTCCTCAGCCTCGGCAAGTGGACCCTTCTTTTACATCAATATGTGGTCATGTTGTGAGATAATGAAGATTAAAAAGCTGAACACCTGGATTTCAGCCTTCCCAGAGTACTATGGCTCACCCTTATTAGTTGTTGTTTTGGGTGCTAATAAAGTTTCTGGCCTTCACCCAAATTCTTTGATTTATTTTTCCTGATGTGCTACATTATGTAATGAATAATAATACATGCCTGCGAGGTTCCCATGGTCCTTTCACCAATGTTATTTTTCTTATTTAAAAAAAAAGAAAAACTTTATTTATTTTAATATGTTTTTATATTGTGACGGGGCAAGACCAGATGGCTATAGGAAAGTAGTGAGAAACAGGTATGTTAGCCCCATGCTAAACAAATCCCTGTTACCATGGTAACTAAATGGCAGTTGTTCCAGGTTAATCAAGACACCTGAGGCCAATTAAGATCTTTCCAGAAGGCAGGGAGGACACTAGGTTGATTGGGAGACCTGAAGCCAATCAGGGGCTGGCTGAAACTAATGAAAAGCCTCCCAGTTAGTGAGGTGGGTGCCCATGTCAAGAACTGTAGGAGGAAGTTGTGCAGTTGGAGAAGCTAAGGAGTACACACCATATCAGACACAAGGAATAAAGCAAGTCCTGAGGTAAGGGTGAAGTGGAGCTTGAGGAAGCAGGGGTGGGGACTGGTGTGGGGAAGTAGCCCAGGGAATTGTACATGTCCTGTCTCTAAAAAGTCAGCTACCATAGCTGATACTATTAGGGTCCCTAGGCTGGAGCCCGGAGTAGAGAGTGGGCCCTGGCTCCCCCCTTTGCCCCCCTGATTAATCACTGAGACTGGGAGACAAAAGACTGTGCAAGGGAGGATAGCTTTTCCTCACCTCCCTTGCTGGCTTATGATGGAAATGGCTCAGTAGGCTGTGACCCTTTCCTTTAGAGAGAGAAGGGCTACATGGAGGGTCACAGTGAGCCTCTGAGGCTAGTGAAATCTGCCAGACAATGTGGGACCCATGGAGACAAGGACAGAGCTTTGTCACAATATACAATCTGTTTTGATTGAAATTTGGATATCTTCACTGTGGTAGACACAAATAAGTTTTCATTTGTTAAGTATCAGTCATGCACGTCTTCTCATTCTAAATCTTTCTATGGTTGTGGTCCCAGTTTGCACTTCATTTAATACCTCCATGGTACTGTTACACTAAGATATTTTCCTCCCAAACTCATGTTTATCTTTTTAGATTTCCCCTTTGCAACTTAAATTTCATAGAATGTCTTGCACTAGATACCTGGGTTTAATAGTGTTATTAGTAGAATGGAACAATCTTATTTTGTAAACTTTGGGTTCCTGCCATGGTAAGAGAAAAGGGAAATGGAAATATATTTCCCCTCATTGGATAGGTCACAATAGAACTAATTTCCTGGGTAAACGTTGGACTATTTAAGAATGATCTATTTATGGTATTTCTGTAGCATCCAGGGTGAAAGTAACTTAAAGAACTTACTAGTATGTCGGAGTCCTGAGCGGGCATGGCCTCAACTGGAAGAGACGTGGCCTCAACCAGAAGGGACAGGGCCTTTCAAGATTTAAAGGCCCTGGGGCTCCAGCTATGTCTGGGAGCCCCAGAGCCTTTAAATCACTCCGGAGCTACCAGTGGCAGAGATGGCTGGGAGCTCAGGGGTGAATTAAAGGGCCTGGGGCTCCTTTAAACCAGTGCAGAAGCCCTACTGCCACTACCCCAGGGCAGCAGGTCTTGGGTTAGGGCTGGGGTAGCGGTGGCAGGGCTCTGGTGTTGATTTAAAGGGCCTGGGGCTCCAGCCACTGCAGGGAGCCACAGGCCCTTTAAAGTGCTGCCGGATCCCTGCCGCCGCTGGGGTAGCGGTGGCAGGGCTCCGGCAGTGATTTAAAGGGCAGGGGCCGGAGCTCCACGACCTTTAAATCCCCACAGTGGCTGAAGCCCTGGGCCCCTTAAATTACCCCCAGAGAACCCAGTCCAGTACAGCACGGGCATACCAGTACACTGCACTGGACCGTACCAGCTTATTTTCACCTCTGGTAGCATCCATAAGCAAAGCTGTTTGGTCACAATGTAAGTCGCTGTCAGTTACTCAAAAGAACATCAATTTTTAGCTGCGGAGGGAAGGATTTAAAGGCTTTATAAGGGTAATGCCTATTGGGGGAGGTTTGAGTAGTGCATGCAACAAATAATGGCTAGTTATAACATGAATTGTGACTAGACTTCATGGGTACAGAGTTAAATTTCTGCGAACAGACCCCTAGCAATGTCTCAGGTGTGATTAATTAATACAAAATATTAGGAGCCCAATTTTCAGAGGTGCTGAGCACCCACAGTTCCATATTTACTTCATTTGTAGATTTGGGTACTCAGCACTTATGCATATTTTGTAATGAGTGAGAAACAGGCAAGCCAATGTCTTTTTCCTTTGATTTTATAATCCACCTCGGGTTGATAATAAAGATCAGCATGTCAAACGGTGTTTTTCAAGCTATAACATCATAACAGAAAGAAAGGCTGGAATCATTGTGCTCCCAAGAGCTGTAAATATCTTCCAAGATTGAATATAAATTTTAAAAATAATAAAGCCTGCT
Source organism: Chelonoidis abingdonii (assembly GCF_003597395.2). Classification (NCBI taxonomy): domain Eukaryota; kingdom Metazoa; phylum Chordata; order Testudines; family Testudinidae; genus Chelonoidis; species Chelonoidis abingdonii. Next base: position 42,513,601 of record NC_133775.1, on the reverse strand, counting down.
ATAAATAGGAAACTCTTGGAAGATACATTTTACGGTAAGATTTATTTTATGAATTTCTACTGACTACAGTGGTTTCAAAGCTTGCCAGTCTGAAAAATATTATTTTTTCAGCTGCAAGTGTTTTAATGACCCTCATTCTTCCTCTATCTTGCTTCCAATTCTGCAAAGCATGGTCATTGGTGGCTTCCATGCCAGAATGACCTACTGCACTAACAAATACTGAGTCAGCAACATGGGCTTAACTCCCTAGTGTAATATTGCTACTAATTCCCATCTGGCAGAAGGTACCTGACTGGTACAAGATTGAGCATGTTCCTTGTCCTTCTAAAAACTATTGGGTCCTGGTGGTGTCAGGAGCTAGAACTTTCACTCTTATGCGGCATACTGTACTTGCATCACCTTCATCTGCTGAAATTCTGCAACTGAGTTATTTAGGAAGTCATTTGTTCCCACTTAGGCCACTGTCCTCATCACATTTAATTCCAAACACCATTCTGGGGATTTTACTGGTCTTGCTCCTCACTTCTTTAATACAGACTGCAGCTTAGTTTAAATCATTTGCACTCATTATCTCTAGGTTTTTTTATAATAAGAAGAAAAATGGAAAGGGTGTTTTCTCTCCGCAAAAACTGGCAACCTATGAGTAAATCCACAATGCTTCTATGACAAATGCACTTCAATCCTGATTCTAAGTTTTATCATGTGTTTTGGGCTATGTAGAAAGCCATCTTCCACATGGTTTATTCACTTTGTTTCAGAAAGTCAACTCAGCTGACCAAATGTTTTAAGGGGGGGGCCATTTCCTCAAGGGACACTGGAAAACCGTCTGTATTTTTAAATAGAGTTTAGGATAGCATACCATTAAAGTGGTACATCCCAAAATTAAAAACAAAACATCCATTTAAATGGATGCTTTCCTATTGCTCTACCTAAGGGTCTTTTTGGCAGGGGAGACTGAGTCAGCCTGAAAATACCAATATCAAAACTCCCGCAAGGGACTTACTGGAGGGTCTCAGGCAGAAAGAAAGTAGCCACGCTTTCCTGACTGCCATTGTTCCCTGACCCCATACACAGATCTAGGGAGTAAAGAAAGGTCTGCCCCGAGCTACACCCCTACCAATCTCCTTTTGCTCCCTGGCCTTCTGCATGGGGGGAAGAAAGAATGTCCCTTAGGTTTTAGCTCCTCAGCCCTTCATATTGGGGTTCATTCAGAATAAGGGCTCATCCACCCCCCAAGGCTCTTATTGCTTCTTGGGACAATGCAGGTATCTGGAAATGAAAGAGGAGGCCACCTGTCTACACTCCAACTCTTGTCTCTTCCATTGTTCCTTGGTCCTAATCAGTGGGCTAGGGAAGGAAAAGTGAGTCTCTACTAGCCCCTCCACAGGTTGCAGTAACTCAGAGGTCTTGTGAAAGGATTCAAGGAACAAAGTGGTTCTTTCCCAGTCTCCAAATAAGGCCTCTCTCATTGTTCCCAAACCATACACATGGGTCCTGGGAGAAGCAGACACCTTGCTAGTTGCAAACTAAAAAAAAACACAGCCTTTCTGTAGCTAAGCTACTAGCAGGTAAGCGCTCTCTTACAGGGCCTGTAGAAGAACAGCATGTTCTCCCCAGACCATGCAAGAGTTATGTTTTTTTAGTGGATAAGACAGTTAATGCAAGTTACCATCAACAAAATATTGAGTAGAACTGATGGAAAATTTCAACTTTTCATCAAAAAACCCTAACACTGCAAAACCAAAAAATATAAGTTAGAAATGCTGTCACAGTGCTTCATGGGAGTTGTAGTTCTGATGCCTAGTGCCCCCATTCTCCACTATGGACCAGGCTTCCCCAGCCAGATTACATCTCCATGAGGCGCCATGGCTAGAGACTCCATTGATGCACCACTGTGGCTCAGCAAGAGAAGAGACTGTGGGGCATCATGGGAGACATAGTCTGGCTGAAGAACCCAACCCAAAGGAGAGAATGGAGGTACCAGAACAACAATTTTTATGAGACACCACTGTGGCTTTTCCAAATTGAAATTCTTTAGTTTTCAATTTTTCAATGAGAAGTTGAAGTATTCCATGGAAGATTTCAACTAAAATGATTGCCCCATGCCCATTTTCATCTAATTTTCCAAGCAAACCTTCCCATTTTGGAATGATAGTGAAACATACAATTTAATAATCAGTTTGTAAGCACCTAGAGGATAATACAGTAATAAGTGATAGCCAGCATGGATTCATCATGAACAATTTTCATGCCAAACCAATTTTGTTTCCTTTTTTGACAGGTTTGCTGGCCTAATGGATGGGGGGAACAGTAGAGGTGCCATATCTTCATTTTAGTAAAGCTTCTGACACAGTCCCACATGACCTTCTCATAAGCAAACTAAGGAAATGTGAAATAGATAAATTAATATAAGATTGGTGTACAACTGGTTTTAAAAAAAGTACTTAAGAGTAGTTTATCCATAGGTTGCTGTCAAACTGAGAGGACATACCTAGGGGTCTGTCCTGTGTCCAGTACTATTCAATATTTTCACCAGTGACTTGGATAGTGGAGTATATGCTCATAAAAATAGTGGATGACACCAAGCTGGGAGGGGTTGCAAGCATTTTGGAGAACACAATTAGAACTAAAAAGGGCCTTGATAAATTGGAGAATTTGTCTGAAATCAGTAAGATGAAATTCAATAAAGAAAAGTGTAAAGTATACACTTAGAAAGGAAAAAAAATGCACAAATATGAAATGGGGAACCAGCTAGGCTATAGAACTGCTGAAAAGGATGTGGGGTGGGGAGTACGTTGGCAGTGTGATATTGGACCACAAATTGCATATGAGCCAACAATGTGATACAGTTCCGAAAAAGGCTAATATCTTTCTGGGGTGTATTAATAGGAGAGTTGTATGTAAGACATGGAGGTAATTGTCTTGCTCTACTCAGTACTGCTGAGTCTCAGATGGAGTACTGTGTACAGTTCTGGGCTCCACTCTTCAGGAAAGACACATACAAATTAGAGAGAGTTTAGAGGGGAGCAACAATAATAAGTTTAGAAAACCTGACCTACGAAGAAAGATTAATAAACTGGGCAAATTTAGTCTTGAACAAAGATGATTGAGAGGGGACCTGATAACGGTCTTCAAATGCATTACATTACAGGCTGTTATGAAGAGGACAATGATCAATTGTTCTCCAGGTCCACTGAAGATAATGGGCAGCAAGGGAGACTTAGATTAGATATTAGGAAAAACTTTGTAATTATAAGGGCAGTGAATTACTGCAATAGATTATCAGGGGAGGTTGAGGAATCCCCATCACAGGAGATTTTTAGATTAGACAAACACCTGTCAGGGATGGTCTAGGTTTACTTGATCCTGCCTCAGCACAATGGGCTGGACTATATGACCACTCAAAGTCCCTTCCAGCCCATTTCTATAATTTTCTGACCTGCCTCAATGATGAAGATTGATTATACAGAAAAGACTAGTGCAGTCATGGACATAGGCATTTCCAAGTTTTCAATGTTGTTTTTTTTTTCCTCCTCTCATCCTGCTACTTTGACCATTGAAACTTTTACACCCACCTGGGTGTTGTGCAGATCTAAAATTAATAAATGTAGGCTGTAATATAGAACACAATTAAGAATTCTAGCAGCAAGCCTGAAAAGTACTAGAGGTTTTTTGTTTTGTTGATCTTATATTACCTTAACTTTATCTAGTCTCTGATGGTTTAGTGCCAAGTTCATTCTCCACCCTGTTCCTTTAAAGCACAAGTCAATTAAATATGCTTCCAAATAAAGCATGATATCAATTTAGTTAATTTATCTCTTTTGAGATCACAACTATAATATTTCTATGCTTTCATTTAACGTGTGATCTAAAAACACTTGTGTCCTAAAAGAAGTAGTTCACGTGAATGACAGTTGATATTCATGTTATATTTCACATGTTTAGAATTAGGATTAGAACTACAGGAACCTTATTGGTTTTGGTTCACATAGGTTTGTGATGAAAATCATCATTGGATCCAATTTATCTAGGTTCACACATATATGGATGTTTGTTTGTTTCGGGGTTGGGCTACCCATAAAGAAGATTTCAAGGACTCCTGGGCAGCACCCTCATAGCCTTAGACTTCAGTAACATCAGAGGAGATGCTTCATAAATGATCAATTTACACTCTAACTTTTGGCACATGACAGCTGCAGGGACTGACCACTGGCCAGCCACAAAGAACCCTGGGGGTGCTGGTGGCATTCCACATGCATGCAAGCAGGGAGATGCAGACTATGTACAACTCCTGGTAATGTAGCTAATATATGTGCTGGACAGCTTCTCCTTCCTTTCATCCCCCTACTTGATACCTTAAAAGGTTACTAATACATTAAAAGTCCCACAGAAATACCTCATTTAACCTTCCTACAGACATCCATTGATATGGGCTATTGTACATACTGTGGCTACGGCCTTAATGCAAGAATATGCCTTTCACTGAATACTCAGCATTCCTGTGCTCCTCGTTATTTACATTTGCTGTTTTGTTACTTTTGCCTGGGTACTCTAGCCGTGTATGGCCAACTGGCTACAGATACTTGTTTTCTATTATGAACAGTCTCTTAATATTTCCTGTTGGGAAGGAATTCTGTGGCAGTTGCTTCCTCTTCCCAGGCTTTTCCTTAGATTGACATACCGCTATTCATTTTTCATAACAACTGGATTTTGCTTGCGGGAGCAGTCTTCCCCAAGCTTGTAACCAATACAACAGGTAGGAGCAGTAGCAATTTGCTGTTGCTTTCTGCCAACATTCTGTTCCCAATGCTCTCATTTCTCTGCTGTTCTTCCCTTCAAGCAGCAGCATATCTGCTTTCAACAGAGGAGAGGTGCCCTCTCAAATGTCTGCAAGAACATAATCTTCTATGGATTAGGATGACCAACTATCCTCATTTTATAGGGACAGTGCCAACATTCAGGGCTTTGTCTTACATAGGCACCTATTAACCCCACCCCCTGTCCTGATTTTTCACACTTGCTATTTGGTCACCCAACTGTGGATTCAAGTAAACTAATTTTGAGTGATTTTAAAAATAGCCCTGGCTTTTGTCTTAGCTACCTGTACCACTTTCTGATGCTGATATAAGACCGATACACCTTCCATGTCAACAAGGGACATTAAAGTCAATTGCCTGGGAGAGGAATCAGAGCTGTCTGTGCCCCTTTAATAAAGGTGTGTCACACAGCAGTGTGGTTAAGAGTGCTGTTACTTGGCACTTTGTACCTGATGTATCAAGGCTAAAAAAGGTTAATATCCCTGTCATGAGAAAGGTCAGTATTCACAGTCTCTAGTGGTTACTATTATAACCAACACTCTTGCTCACATTCCCGTTCATTCTCTTCACACTCAGTCTCACCTTTATGACCCCTTTCCCTGTAAACCAGCATGATCTACATTAGGTTATTTTAGCCCCTACACTGTTTTAATTAAGTCTTGTATATAATGCCTGAAGTAACAGTGGATTGTTGATGCTTTAATAAACACATGTGGCACAACCACTGACTCTAAAACCTCCTTGCCCACCAGACACTTGTCTTTGGCCCCCACCATGTTTTTATATATACATGTATACATATATACACACACACACTTCTTACTTCTTTCCAAAGAACACTGTAATTCAGGAAGCACAAAACTGGCAAGTAGCGCAATGATTAAGATTAAACAGCTTAATTGTCTCCTAGATGGAGGAAGAAATCAAAGGTAGAGAAGACAGTAACAGATGCTCAACCCAATCAGTCATATTTTGTCTTGCTTTTCATGATACAGGGTAAAGTGTTTTGAGATTCAGCATTCCTGCATAGAATAATATTTAGATATTTATTTTGCATTTCTATAGGACCTTTCACCTGAGGGTCTTCCAAACATTTATTTTTCCTCACAAACTCTTGCATTATTCTATTTTACAAATGGGTAAACTGAGGCACAAAGAGCTCATGCGACTTGCACATGGTCATCTTGAGAAATAGCAGATCTGGAAATAGAGCCCAGAAGCCATAACTCTCAGTCTCTTGCTCTAGCCACTATACATTATTTCCTCTTGCCTCTTGTAACAGTTGATTTAAATCACAAAGAGTCAGAAACTCAAATTCAGGCAACTGCTTTTAACCTACAGTCTCCTGTTCCTCAGAAGAGGAGTATCCATTTATTCAGTACCCAACCTGATAAATAACAAAAACCACTAAATAAAGAAGTAAACAGTGGTCTGAAAAGGAAAAGAAGGGGATGCTCTTTGAGGATATATTACAGACAGGTCAGCTTTTCTTATCTTTTTTTTTTTCTTGCTTGTTGTTTACATTATAAACACCAAGAATTTTTGGTCCTGAAATTCAGGTCCTTCCAGAAGGACTCCGACAATGTTTGGAGAACTAGGATGGTGACATCACAATAATTGGAAACTACAGACTTGCCTGCACAAAGAAGTTGCCTTGGTTAACTTAAGGTGTGAATTTAAACAGATGCAGTTAAACCAATGCCAAAGCTGTGTGAACACACTTACTTTGTTTTAAAAGTAGCACATTTTGTTTAGCTCAAAGCAATTAGGAATAGGTTTAAGATAAACTGAAATATAGGTACTATTGCACAAGTTTACTATATTCAATTAAAAACCAAGTTAAATTAGTGCAATTTTCTCACATACACAACCCATTGTTTATACATTATAATATGGTTGATGGGGAAAAATATATATGGAGATATACTTATCTCATAGAACTAGAAGGGACCTTGAAATATCATTGAGTCCAGTCCCCTGCCTTCACTAGCACGACCAAGTACTATCCCTAACAGTACTTATTTTTTTTTTGGGTCACAGATCCCTAAATAGCCTCCTCACAGATTGAACTCACAACCCTGTATTTAGCAGCTCAATGCTCAAACCACTGAGCTATCCCTCCCCTCAAATAAATATTGATGAATAATAATGGCTGCTATATGTTTTTAAAAGAATTAGCTATTTCTGATTTATAGAAAAATATTTTTCATAGGAAAATAAATGGTTCCAATTTCAACTCCCTCTTTATATCTGAACTGTAACATCTGAGGGGAAAGACTATATTATATATTTTACCTTTTTAGTCTACTTATCATAACTTACTAATATTTAAATAATTTAAAAAATTGCCTTTGAAAAAAATATGCATATTTCAATAAAAGTATTATTTGTAGTGTAAGCAGAGTCAGGATGAGCTCTACCCTAACATCTGGTGGTGAATTATGGGCAGTGTGGAAAGGAATTTTAGGTATTTGCACTGGCACACCCACCCCACCTAGTACAGCCCACGGCAATCTGGGATGGTTATTTTGACAGCTCTGGGATCCCCAATTTCTTTGTTATTGGGGCAGGAGGAATAAAGTGTTGTCACCCTGATTAAGGGAATGAGGAACTATGAGACTGCTTTATGGCAGAGATGTCTCAATATCAATTAAGTAGCACTTGCTAGACAAGGGACATGGATGCCAAAACCCATTGAAATGAGAGAGGTTGAGGATTGGTGTGTGTATCTGACGGTATGGGCCCCTTTTGAGGGCCTGGAACACCAATTGCACATCCTCCTCTCTCCACTGTTGAAGAGTAGAGCTAATTTTGATTCCATTAGGAGTCCATCTAGAGGCTGCTGAGCTGAATTTGCATTGGGCCAATGATGCACCAGTACCGGGGCTCCCTTACTAAAAGCTGAAATCACTAAAAGAGCTAAGCTTACTGAGCTGAGATCACTGAGTGCTGTGTTAACTAGTGGGGGAGTCTGAAGATCTATCACTAAGCAGCTGGCAGAGTGGAGCAGTTTGCAGCATGTTGGAGCAGCCCATGGAACAGTGAGTGGAGTGGAACGGTTTGCGGGGATGGCTGGAGTGGCTCACGGGTCGGCTGGAGGAGCGGCACAGCTGGTGTAGTGGAGCTAGTCATGGTGAAGGCTGCAGCAGAACTCCACGGAGAGGTAGAGCAGTTGGCCTTGGCCCACGTAAGGTGCCCCTTAACACCCTGTGTGTGCCCCCCTCCATTTCCACCCAGGCTGGGCGGGGGGTAAAACTCTGCAGATAAACTTTTGAACTCTGGGGTGGCACTGACCAGAGACTTTTGGGTTGTTGGACCTTGGGGTGATTGGACTTA
>NC_133775.1:42427804-42504364 GCF_003597395.2 Chelonoidis abingdonii | reverse complement strand
CAGATTGAGGAAAGTATACTATGACACACTCAGACTCCGTGCTTGCGAGTGGGGAGGTATTGCCTCCTAAAGGCGCCCGGGGTGGGTGGTATGTAATTGTCCCAGGTCACTGGGTAGGGGCTCGAGCTGGTTTTGCACTGTGTTATTGAAACTGAACCCCTGGATACTGAACCCGGCCCTTGTTGCTGCCAACTCAGAGGGGCAGAAGGGTTACAGTAGTACTTATCAGGAGACCACCTCATAATGTCTCTCCTCACATTATGTTCTTAGGTAGGAGTAACTCAATGATACTTATTTGTTCTCCAGGAAAAGTTTTGCTGGATAATTCACCACAGAGCTGAACATTTTAACATTAATGCTACTGAGAAGCTGGTGTTACACTTATGGGGGAAGAATCCATTGTAATGGGAGTTGCCATTACCTCACTCTTTTTCGGTTTCCCATTTGAATTATATTTGATCACTTGAATAAGAAGGGACACTGTACACCACAAGGCATAATACATACATTCAGTTTAATTGCTGCCTGGAAGTCCTAGAAAATATAGGTAAAGCTAAATTGCTCTATTAACAGATATCATGTTAAGCTTACAGAGAGACTTAATTAGAAGTATTCTCCAACCCCAGCACACATTTACCAGACTTCTTGCACAAACAAGAATAAAATATACTCACAATATTAGTGTTCATGGTATGATACCTAGTCATTATATAAAAAGAACACCTTTTATCCTAAAGGCAGGAATAACCACTTACTTCTGGAATGAAACATGATAGCTCCTTTAGCAACACACAGTAAGAGTGCGCAACAATTTAGGACAGTGAGCAAAAAATAATACGGCATCTGACTGAAGATTCAGAAAGAATTTAATTTATCCAAATGGACTATTTCCTAGATAGCATTGTGTTTAACACGCTGCTCACACACATGCAGAAAATGCCATGGGCTCTTTAATGATCACTACATCTAGGACCTTTGTTTCTTTATCCCTTCTTTTTTCCTCTCTTTTTATTATTAATTATTAATTATTATTATTATTATTAAAGAGGCATGTCTAGCAACACAGTATCTCTCAGCACCAGGCAGGGTCTTCTATTTAGTATTGCTTCTGAAGGAGCATTACTTGCTAGTGCATCTTTGCTTTTTTTCTTGAGGGTCAGGGGCTGTCTCCCACCTTAGGACTGGCCCAGCCTGACATAGTTTTACTTGTGATATTTGACATCACCACCTACCAAACCTTGATCATAAAAGATCAGATAAGATCATTTAACACACATTAGTATAGTGTTCATCATTGCCCTTCTGTAATGGTCAGACCATGTAGGAAGGTAAGAATCTACAACAGCCATTGACTACAGACTAATGCGCCTAGCACCGAAGACTCCTGGTGCAAACCCCCTGGTGAAACCAGCCAGCAGAGAGGGCTGTCACTCATTACTATTGTAGCCCAGAGCTCACAGTGTAACTGCTGACCCTATACCTGGCTTTGACTCCAAACTCAGAGCCTAGCTCCCCTGCATCTATATGCCCACACCCCAGTGCAGCAGTTACTGCTGAGCCCGGGGGCTCTTACAATCTTTACACTTGTGGGTGAATTTTATCATATCTGATTTCTTATAAAAATTAAACATGAACTCTCCATGGGGTGAAAATATACTTAAAAACAGCCCCTTGAAGGGTTAATCCATACTCCCCTCCCTCCTTCTCTGCCTTTCTGAGCCTCAAAGGGGAAAACCTTTACAGTGATCCTCTACTGCCAAGTTCCTACCCCTTCCCAGCCTTCTTGATGCTCTAGCTATATACACAATGAAATAGTAATGCTGTGGCCTCATTCCAAGGTTACCATATGGTTTCAGCTCCTGTTCTTGGAATAAGCTGAATTTCCTGGTTGCTCAGTGGCACAGATTTCAGGAGATGTTTATGCTCTCCCGCGTCTGCCTTGTGAGTCAGTGAACCACAGTGAGTTGGGGAGTGCTGAGGGGACTGCTTGCTAGGTTTTGAATTGCTGGCAAAGCTCGCTATACCTCTCTTTCAATTGTGCATTGAATCTGACAAGGGAAGTAGCCAGATACAACTGGGCATAGTTCCCCTTCTCTCACAGGGATTTTAGGATGCCATTAGCTCCCTCACCTTATTTACCTCCCATATCTGTATGAAAATTATATATACTGTGTAAACCTGTGCTTTTAAGTGTGATGAATAAAAATAATTGGGTTAGCCTAAAACAGCATAAGGAATTCTATGGATAGTTTAAAAAAAAAGTCCACATGCTCATATTTAAGACCCTCCAGGTAAAACACAGATGAATATATAAGCAGGAAAATGCAAGAAATGGAGAACTGATCAAGAGTGCGAGTGTCCACCTACATCTGCAATTTACAGAAAAATTAGTTTGAGTTGTTGGAAAAATGAAATTTTTTTCCATGGGAAATTGACATTTTGAAATTTCCTTCCATTCTGACTCAAAATGAAAAGTCAAAATATTGACCATTATTGGAAAACAAAAAATTCCAAAATTTTTTGAATCAAACTGTAAAAACAATTTTTTGATATTTTCAATCACAATGAAACAAACAAAATAAAACTTCATTTTGAATTGACACCAAAACAAAATTTTCACTTCAAATTAACATGTCAAAATGAAAAAGACTGACCTTCCAAGACACACCATTTTGAAATGAGGCTTTTTGTTCTGATTCTCCTGACTGGGAAATTTAAAAAAAAAAGATTTTCCTGAAGAAAATCTCAAATTTTGACAAAAAACACATTTGCAACAGGAAAAATTTTCAGTCAATTTTTTTGACCACCTTTAAGTGGGAAGTAAGTAAGTGGAAGACAAACACTGAGGGCTAGACTTTATTGTTCTTTCTCACTGCTTTTTCACAAACTGTAGATCCTTCTGTGACACTGCACCTCATATTCTTCACAGTGATATGATGATAACATTATGGCATAAATACGATGCATTTTGTACACAATGGGTCATGTGAGGTGTCACTGGATAAGTTATGATTTGCAGAATATGATTATCATATTTGTATGCATATATCATTTTTGTATCTAAAGTTAGGAATATTGACTATGTATCTGTGTTTCAATTGTGCTTACTTTGGATGACATCCACAACTAGCCTTTCTGGTACAACAATGAAGAAGCTAGTCAATGCTGATGGCCCATCAGCAAAGACAATGAATACTGGAAGAACTTAACTTTCCTGTGAATATTCCAGACAGCCTGTAAGTAATGGCTACTATGACTCAGCAAGGTATGCAAGGGCATGTCACCAGGCCACATGACTCTGGACTCCATCATGGGAGGTCAGTATTTTTCTACAATCTGAGTTGGGGACAAAGGGTTCCCACCATATGGAAAGCTACAAGGCAGAAAGTGACCTCATCTGTTGTTCTTCATGCCCCACACAAGAGAACTCCTGGAAACACCTAAGGAACAAAAGACTGAAGTGGGGGAAATGCTGGACCCAGGCTAAAGAGATTTCTGGCAGATAGAAAATGAATGAAAAACCTGGGGATTCCAAGCTGTAAAGCAAGTGCAGTTAGCACCTTAAGAATCTGCCAGCCTGCTCGTTTCATCAGTCAGGGTGAGAAATTACTGATTCAGATCCTATCTAGTATTGTAGGCTCAGTTTGTATTTCTATTATATTTCTTATGGTAATCTACTTTGATCTGTTTGCTATTACTTATAATCACTTAAAATCTATCTTTTTGTAATTAATAAACGTATTTTATGTTTTAATCTAAACCAGTGAGTTGGAATGAAGTGCATGGGAAATCATAGCTCAAAAGGCAAATCAAAGGCTGTTGCATATTCTTCTCCACTTTGGGGGTGGGGCAAACTCTATGAGCTTACACTGTACAGTTCCCCGTGCAGCGCAAGATAGTATAATTTTGGGTTTATGCTCTAAAGGAGGTGTGCTCTGGGGAACTGACAAGTACCTTTTATTTAGCTTTTCTACTGTTGGTCCATACAGTGGCTGGTCAGAGAGCCTGCATGTAACTGCAGCTGGATTTGTCCCTATCTGTGTGAATGCTGGTGGAAGTGTAGGACCAGGAGTGAGTCTGAAGTTTGTCACAGCAGCACAGTGATAGAGGGAGCCCAGGCTGGTGGGTCAGAGGGCTCAGTGGTACCCCAGTTCCAGGCAGCACCCCGAAGGGAACCGATCATACCTTCTTCATGTTTTCAGTACACTCTCTAAGGCTTTACTAGGATAGGATTTAAAGATGTGTTGTTAGAACATGTTAGGACATGCCTTTAAATCCTAGCCTAGCAAAAGCCTTAGACTGTGTTCTGAAGCCTGTTCTAAAAGTACAGTTTGTCCAAGACACTGCATGTGTTAATCAAGTCAAGTTAAAGATTAGGTTCCCCTCACAGATTTGGAGATCCCTCAAAAGCATATGAAGAGCAACCTAGACCTTCCAAGATCAACTAACTTTAACCATCTGCAGAACTTTTTTCTGCACTTCTATTAAAAAAATATTTTTACTAGCTTACCAATAAAATGTTGCAAGAAAAAAATAATGCAAGAGGAGTAGTAAAGGAACACTGTGAATTTACCACTACTGCTAAACTCTGGCTTTCCACTCTGACTAGGTTAGTTTTAGCAAACAATCTGAATTGCTTTTTAGCAAGTGGTAAGACTCCCCTGAGCGACAATCTCACTCACAGAGCATAAAGGAACATAGTGAGAGCAAATCTCTATGTGGGATCACAAAGCTATAAATTCCAAAGAATTTTAATTTAACAAAAAGATTCATTGTGACAGTGTATTGTTTAGGGTTTCCAGAACAGGGAGAAGAGGAGGACAAGAGACCAATTAGTGAAGGACAGGAATAGCTTTTAAACTATGTACCCATAAATTAGCTTCTCCAATATGCACATATATTATGGGTGTAATTTCATCTTGAAATTCTGGTGATATGAACAAATCTCTTGAGCTGCACTATCATTGTTTGTGCTCTTACTAGAATCCCTACAAGGAATTATAGCCTTTTGTAGAAAGAGTATACTTTTCTCCTTATACACTATAAATTGTTCAAAAGGAAAGCGAATTATAGAAAATAAGTTTTTATATATAGTCTGATCCCCTAAGAAATACTTTGTACCACCAAACTGTACTTTGTTTGCACTGCACTCATTTAGAGTTTGTGCAGATTTTAAGGAATATACATATTTTGTATTGTTTTATTGATGTGTTATATATTACAATGAAACATTGCTGAATAAATATAAGATGAGATGGGAGATGTTTCTTCAGAATTACTGACTCTGAAAACAATCTTACATTTTAATTACCCTCTATAATACGCATATTTGCTTTGTCACAGCATACTCTGTCATGGTACAATAAATGTAAGTACAGTACATGCACTTTAATTTAATATGTCGGTAGACATTCCTTTAATCAAAATTAGAAAAGGAGGTTGACACCAGAAGTGGGGCCAAAATACCAGGGAATTGGGAGCAGGATCTCCAGCTTAGTGGCCTGGGCCAAGTTTTATAAATGGATCTGAGTCAAATGCCAAGAGGCTGACTCTCCTACTAGTTGTGCCAGGGTAAATCAGAAGTAACTTCATTCAAGTTACACTCGTGTTAAAAATGGTGTAAGGCAGAGGAGATTTAAGCCCCACAGCTGAATTTCCTCTAATTATGGATCCAAAGTCAATGTCAATGTACTGATTTTATATGAATTTACTAGTGATGTTTTAAGCTAGAAAAATAAATGAAAATTTCTCAAAACCATTTATAGCAGTCTTTACTTGAACTCTTGCTTTGATGTTGTGCATATGAATTTGCATCCTCACAATGAAGATTACTTTTTCTCTTGAAAACCTAGTGTGGCAAATCATTTGTTTTCAGCTAGAAACCTGAATGAATGAGTGAAAACCACAGGTAAGGAAAATATGCATCTTCTAGTACAGAAGCCTAGCCACTTCCCCAAGATACTGTCAGCTGTATTGCTGATGAAATGTCACAATGCACATGCACATTTCCCTTGCTTTTCATTGTCATTTGTCATTTCAAAATTGTCTTTTTCCCCTTTGTGCTATACTCGCTTATTACTCTCCCCTTCCACTCCCACCCCCCGCTCTCCAAATAGTGTGTTTTTTCTCTGTCATTTTTATTCTGCTCCAGGGAACTACTCTTAGTCTACTCGGAACACTTTGACTGTGTTAGATTTGATGGCCTCTTCTGTCCTCCTTCATCCAGAGATTTAACACTTCTATGTCCCGGTTCTCTGCTATTATAAATGTTTTTTTCAAAATCTTTCACAGACTTATGGGAGCACCTGGCTGCGTGCAGGGGAGTGAATTGAAACCTGAAATCCTATTTAGGGATGACACTTATAAGACCTGTCCATTGAATAGCTGAATGAATTTGATACAAAACCACAACTGGAAATACACAACATTTTCTTAACTAAAATTCAAGTTGAAGACATTACTTGCTGCCATACTATCTCAGGCTGTGATCTGATCTGATGTTATGCAGGGTCAGTCCTAGTCAGGGCTGGGATGGGAAAGACCTATGGAAAACAAAAGGTACTGCAGAAAGTGGTACTGTTGATTAGCAGGTTTCACTCTCTCTTTTAAATCAATGTTGAATCAATGTCCCAATCTGGTGCTGCCGCTGGATGTACCATCTTTTGGAAGAGAAATAAAATGGAGATCACAGACGATTATAGTTTAATAAAGATTTCATAGCACTTTTTAAATGTCGGGGTGCTTCCTCAGAAACCTCCGTTTAGATAATTACAATTTGCTGCTTGAAAATACAGAGGGAATTTTAATAGGATATAGTACTTTCATATTTTGTCTTAAATGGTCATATAATATTGCTTTGTGCCAAGATATAGTCACCATATTCCACCTTGGAGATTAGTGTGGAGATACCTGAGTACAATGGAAAAGCCTGATATATTGCTTCTGAGTGAGACAGCCACTAAGATTGCTTCCTGCATTATTATGCCCAAATTTCTATCTGCCACAGGAAAAATAATTGACTCAAAACCATGTTATTTTCAAAATTAACCCCCCTGCCCCCAGTATATCCCCTTAAAGGGAATCCAGCCAATGGTAGGAATTATTCTCTTTAGGCTTGTCTGGACAGGACCCAGCTTTCTTTTTCCTCTAGTCTACTTTAATGTCACCTTCATGATTACAGCAGCAACCACAGCAAGACTGTATGCTACCTTCAACATGATAGTCACAGAAACACCAACAGTCACACGATTTTGGAGACAGCTGTAAGGACTTGAGAAATCCCCCCACCCCCACCCCCGGCCTCCAGGAGTCATGCATAATGGCAGGTAAAGCAGTTCCTGTGGAGAAGAGGTAGTCAAAAATCTTATCTCCAATTCACACAAAGAATCTTACTTTCAATTTTCTGCTTTCTCTTCATGTACTTAATTCCCATTATTCTCAACACATGCAGTAACAGCAGAATACTGGAACTGAAAGCTACTTTAAGGATATATGAGTAAAATGTTGCCAATGACTTGCAAAAAAGGTTTGGAATCCTTCTGGATGAAAGACTCTGTGTAAATGTAAGACGTTGTTATTACTAATAATACATTTTATACTCCCTTAGTTACAATTACTTTCACAACATGACTTGAGAGACATACTGCTAAGAATAAACTTGATACTTGCACAGCATTACAATACAATTGAAAATAATTTTCCACAGAGAGTAAAAAGAAATAAATCTTTTACCTATGGCAAGGCAAAATACCAACTGTTTAGCCTACTTTGATTTCAGAGCTGATAAGTCACCTGGGAGGGAAGCAAAGGCATCATGAACTTTGAAACATTTACCTCATTGACTAATAAGTCAGTTTTGCATTATTTGTAATTTTACAAATGTCATGGTTTGTCACAACCTTAACTGTATATGAATGCAATTTCTCTGTGTTAAATATAACCTTTTAAAATAAGTGATATTCCCATATTTTACACAATAACAAATTGAAATGGTCAAAGTAATGGTCTTAAAAAATGCTAGATGACGTGCATATTAATAGCCTGAAAAATGGGTACCTCAGAGTATCATTTCTTCTAAGAGACATGCAATATGTAATCAGAGTAAATATTTACAGTGGCAATGAAGATACCAAATATACCAGGACAGGAAGATTTAGAGGGATTAAATAACTATAGACAGTTGGCAGAGAAAAATCACTCATGTTCAAGGCACTTAGTTTTATATCTGATGCCCAAAGGGACATACATTTCGATCAGCTACGATGTTTTTGGTATAGAACATATTTGAGTATCATTGTATTATCATCATCCTCATTGTTTGTTTGTGCTGCAATAGTGTCTAAGAATCCCAATCATGAACCAGCGCCCCGCTGCAGTAGGCACTATACAAACACAGGACAAAAAGACTATCTTTGCCCCAAAGAGCTTATAGTCTACATAATGTTTACCTTAATTGTATAGTGTAGTACATAGAGGACTAAATCCTACCGCCATTGGTGTAAATGACAATTGCCACTGATTTTATTGGAGCAGGACTGGGCACATAACTGAAACAACTTAGAGCAATTAACTCTAAAAGACCTGATCCTGTAGTTTGGAGTACAGATCTATGATATGGTAAGTAAGGAACTACTGAGAATTAGAATAACACTTTACCTATAGTTTGTTATAATTTAAGAATCACTGAACCAATTTCTTCCTTTGGTTATGCCCAGGAAACCACTCTGATATCAGTTACTTCACTAATCCCATGGACTTCTGTGGAGATCAGGACAGAATTTTGCCCAAAGTTTAGCAGTACAAGTCATTAGCTATCCATAATGTTATCGAAATAGGATGCATTTATTGAGAAAAATATACCAGAATTGTCCACAGCACAGCCCTCAAGTTCTATTTTCTGCAGCACAGGCTTACACAGCACAGAAGCTGGATATATTTGCTTTTTAATGACTATGGCCTTAAATTGTTAATGTTGGCCTGAGAACATCCCAAGTAGATCCATCTGCAAAAGAGCCCTATACGTGAGGATCTCTTTGTTCTATGCAGAATAGGGGAGTGCTACTTCAGGAGTATTGTGGCCACTTCATGCAGAAGCCCCTCCAATTGAGATTAACATGACTGCCACTCCAAGTGGATTTGGCGGTGGTTTGGAAGTTGGACGGGCATGAAACAAGATGGAAAATGCTCTCTGTCACACTGTCCTCTAGTCTGCACTTGCCCATTCACAAAATCCTAGTTAGAAAAAGTGTATTATTCCCTCTGGGTTCCTTCTGAGAAGCTAAAGTGGGACTCAGCCAGTGACAGTGTGGCTGAGAGATAGCTCCTGGCTCTGCACGGGGGGGTGGGAAGAGGAAAGGCTGTACCTGAACCCTAAAAATTAAATGGCAACATTGCCACTGACTTGGAGAAGCAAAGAGGGAAATCTCTTTCCCACAAGAGATGCCTGTGGTTAGGAATGGTTGTGGCCTCAAAAAATCAATGCCTAGTAAATACTGTCACGTGATGGAACTGGGCTTTTTTCTCCACTGTTCTCTCTCTCTCTCTCAAAAAAAATATATATATATATATATATATACACATCTCCTTGAAACTTCCATACAAAAATACTACACAAAAAGATTATAATAAAGGTTGCAAAAATTAGGAAATGCCAGAATTAAGGCAGTCCAAGCAGCCTTAATTCTGTCTACTTGTGTGTGTGCATGTGTTATAATACAGTCTTTAATTACATGATCACATATTATTCTACAGAACCCCCTGTGTTACTCAGTGCAGAGGATGAATGGTGAATAAGGAGGGAGCTATGCAAAAGGAAGTGATACAGCTATGGATTAGGAGAAATGTGATCTAGGATCTTCTCCTGGCTTTGTTGCCCAACATCACATAGAAAGTGTGTAAGTCACTTCAGCCAAAGTTAGTAACTTCTGTTTGTATGCGTCTTATTTTCTGGATGCCCAGCTTGAGACACCTAGGGCTTCAGGAGTACTGAGCACTCAACTCCAAATGAAGTCCATACGAGCTATGGATGCTCAGCAGCTCTGAAAAATTAGGTGTTTCAATTCACTACCCAATTATTGTAGCACCAAAAGTCTGGGAAACGTTTTTTGCAAATCTGGGCTCTAGTTTTCCTATGTCTCAGTACTGTTCTGAGAAATGGGGATAACACCACCTTTCTACCTCAAAAGGTACTCTGCAGATAGGTTCATTACTGTTAGTATGAGGCAGTCGGGTCCTCTAATAAAGAGCTCCATAGAAAAGTCCATGACGAATTAAAAATCCCTTATTCTGTGTGTGTTCTGGATGTGTGCAACTAATAAGGTATGGGACCACACACTGACTGATGAGGATAGAAAGAAATATTGAACATCTGTCTCATTCCCTGAGCACCAACCATACTGTACATTGAACGAGGCAAGGGTCCAGTGGGAAAAAAATAGCATGAGATTATGTAAGTTAAGACTGCTTCATATTGTATACACACAAGGGGGCCAAATTCAGGTAGCACTCATTCTGACACTTTGTAATTTTAAAATGCTTCACTTTTAAGTCTTAATAATTTTTTTAAATGTCATTCTTCTGCATGGAATACAAGTGCTATTTAGGAGGTTGTGATACAGTTTGTAACGGACACGAATATAGTCTGATGTAACTAATAAGTCTTAAACTAAGAAAAGTCTTAATAGACTGCATGAATAAAACAAAATATCTTGATCTAAAAAACCTGATTAGAACAGTGCATTTACCAGCTGCTCACATGGGAATGGGCCAGGAATCATCATTTGAAGTAATATCTAATTAATCCTGCTTTGCAACAGATGTCAAACTTATTCGCCAGTCTTCTGCACATGAATCTGGTTTTAGTAACTTTCATCCTAGTTAAACATGGTCAGCTCAATCCTCAGCCCTGATCCAGTGTCAAATACTGAAAGTCCTGGCCTAAAAGGGTCACTGAGGATCAATTTAAGCACCTGATCAGCAGACAGTGTAAAGCAGGGTATCCAGCTCTATGCCATTTGCTCCTCACACTCCACATTTTGGAGCATCACTAGGGACAGGAGAGGTGGACTGGAGAGCCTGTAGCTCTGCCCAATTCAGAGCAAGTGCATTGGTACCTAATTTAGTGATACAGCCCTTGGGACCCTAGGATTGAGGGAGGCAGAAAGATAGCTCAAAGCCACCTTCTCCTTCCCTCATCTTTTTTTCCATCTTTCCTGTTTGCATGCCAGCCAGTAGGTTTGTGCACCCAACTAGCTTTCGTACAACATGTATTACTGATAGGGGATAAGAAGCTGGTCAATATCTCAGCCAGACAGAGTAGAGCGATTCAGCTACAGCCCACAGCACCTTGCTGAGTTGTGTCCTGATGGACCGAATCATAGGTCCTGTGCTGCCCACATCAGTTAATTCAGTTCAAATTAGATGATGAATTTAGCTTTTCTTGTACCCTCTGTAGTTGAGAGTGTCTCTTGTATTTTTCTCCCTAAAAATATTTTGTTATATTGTCCTACCCCAATCCCATGGTATTGGCATTGGCTGTCCTGGTCTGTGTAATATCCTGCACTGATGTTCAGAAGTAGCTTAGGAATGTCATTTTAAATACACCTTCCCCAGCATTATTACACAGCCTGCATCGTTTATGCAGTATGCATATCTTTCTCCCAAACTGCATTTATATGGCATGCCTGGCTATTTATATAGCATACATGGTGCATTATTCATATGTGTGTCCATGGCACTTTACAGACAAGTCCAAGCAGCTTGCAGTCTCAGACAAAGAACATAAGGAGAAATGACAAAAGATCATGAGGGGAATGGAAACCAGAGAGACAACAAAGAACAAAATGATAGAGAAAACATCTGTGAAATATTACATTTTCTTGTGTTCTCTCGGTCTCCTCTCATCCACTTTCCAAGCTGCAGAGCTTCAAAAAGAGGTGAAAGGAGAGTGCCCACAGACCATGGAAATTGGGGGTTACATGTGTAAGAGGCGGATGTGGCTCTGTACTGATTATTTTACACAGGGCTCCAACAAAAACAAGAGATGGCTCTGTAAGCTGGAGGGATGACTGAGCAGAAATGAAAAACAGGCAGCAAGGTCTGTTCAGCTTCAGCAGGAGAGAGAACCTATACATTCTAAACAAGGTACATGGGAAAAAAGAGTAAGCAACAACAAACTCTGCCACTCTGGGGATCAACTCAGCCCTAAAAGTCAGCTAAAGAATCCCACTTTCTCCCCCGATACTATCTGGCAGCTCTTTTTATTCTCCCTTCCTTGTATACCTTCCACGAGGAAAGAGGAAAGGGAAACTGGAGTTAACACCGTGTGTATTGGGGCCAGGTAGTCCCATCATAACCCCATCTCTGTTAACACTGATCACAGATAGGTTTTTCTTATATTTTAAATCTCAAAAAAATTTATGTACACCCTTATTATTTTTCTAAGAAACAGGGACCAAGAGTTTTGAAAATGGCTAGTGACTGTGGGAGCATCAATTTTGGGGTATCTTATTTGAGAGTTACCTAGATTTTGCTACAGAGTAAACTCTATGGCATGAGTGGTAGCCTTAATTTTGAGCTTCCCAGTTTTTGTAGGCTTGTTTAATCTTATAACACATGCAAAAAGTACAGTCATTAAAATTGCCCTGCAGGTGTAACTTTAAAATAAAAGATTGGCGCTAAAATATGCAAAGTAATAAATCTACGTAAAGAACAAAACAACATTTACTTGTATAAAACAGGGTTGGGTTTGAGTTATGTGCGCACAAGGAAAAACTTAAAAATAGCAAGTTTGATAACTTGAAAACCAGCTGAAATTATTTTTTTCTACAAAAATCGGGCTCTTGGATTCGGACTTCATATGCCAATTTTCAGCCTAGAGTGAATCTTTATGGACAAGCCATAAACCCCTGAAAGTTACAGTTTATAGTAGAAAGGCTGACACAGCCTTAATTATAGTGTTGCAAGAGATGACATGACAAAAAGTACATTAACTCCTTCAGTAATACACGGCAAAGGAGTTCTAATTTTCTGTATACCACCTTTTTGGTCACATTCTGAAAAAATGTGACTGTGAAACTTGTACAGAGAATGCTACTCATTATATCAGTCTAAATTAGCATCTCTGTTAAGCACACTACCTCACAATCTCCTAAATTCCACAGACACATATTTATTTTGCTAAACAATCTACTTTGCCTTTATGAATACATTGTATTTAATTTGGTTTGGGCAGAGGAAAGCTCTATATTTTTAGAATAAATTTGGCATTATTGGGCCACTTTAAAAAAACAAAACAAACAGCCAATAATTTTCCATTTGCAATAGTACTGCTAACTCTAAACATTCAAAGTTCTTAAATCAAGCCACCAAATTCATGAGTCTGACTTAAAATTAGGATATTTTAAATATAGTAAATTTTGAATTCCTTTTACTTGCCTTCTAGTTTTTGAGCTTTTAGGATTCACATTTTTGAGCATTTCTGCACCGTCATGAAGACAAGAAACTTAGTAAGGAAAAAAAAAGATTGCCACTTACTCACATGATTCCAGAAGCTGGGACATTAACAGAAACACCAAATATAACTAAGACTTGCAATAAAATTGTGAGTTGACAACACTATACATTGTGTGAACATAAAATTGTGGACATGATTAGTTGTGGGTGTCAAACTGCAGACTGGACTGAGACCTATTTCATTTTTTTAAAATTATGTCTGAATTTAAAATTTGTCTCTACCCTTACCTAGAGAGTTCAGCTCTAGGAGGATAGGATGTTTAAACTTCCTTATCAAGCTCTCTGCTCAGACTGCCTATAAAGATGTCAATTGTTGCCATCTGTGCTAGCGTGTTAGTGATGGGGACACAGATCTATTCAAATCTGAGTTGTGTTGGCCAACTCATTCCTCATCATATTCATTTCTCTCACTGTGACCATTAGAGGATAATGACCTTCACTATCAACCTGGGGGCTGTTTTTAGGCCACTGAAGTCAATGCAAGTTTTGGCACTGACTTTAATTGAAACAAGCCTTTGGCTAGATATAAATGGATGGCTAGAGGCTATCCAATTACCAATATCCAGAGTCACTCACTTCCCCTAAAACTTGTATTAGGTAAGTAGGAATGCCTGGAATATACTCTGCTTTTTAATACACCAACAGTATTTTATGGCTTTGATACACTTAGTATCCTATCATAACAAGGGTTATCTTGGTTTTTTAATGTGTTTTGTTATTTACTAGTAATTACTCCTATTATTGAGATTTTGGGGAGAAGTGTACACCCTGCAAGGATTGTCTCCTGAAGTTTTTGTTGTTCATAATGTGAGCATCACCTGAAGGATGTTTTCTAAAATGACTCGGGACCATACATTCTATAAAAACAGATGCACAAGTGAATCTTCAGACCCTTGGAGATCACCTGAAGATGAACCAAGTGTAATTAACTGATCATCAGAATGTGCAGAGTATATTCACAAAACTTTTGCAGCAAACTTATGCTGGACTGTCTATGACATTTGGTGTAGAGTGAGGCCTATAGGAGAAATAATTTCAGAAACAATTCAGTGTATTCAGCATGTAGAATACATTCATTTCTTCACACACTTGTGATACATAGGAAAGGAGAGCCACTAAAACAAAGAATTTGTAAGGTACTTGGACCAAAGCCCCACCTTTTTTGCTATGTGTGTGTGCGGTCCATAGCACAAAGGCGCACTGGTCCTGACTGGAACTTTTATCAGGTATTGCAATACAAATAATAAATTATTACATCAATGGATCCAAACTGCAAGATATCTGGAAGGAAACTCATCCAAAAAGAGATGGGAGACCAGTTCTAAAACAACACTGGCATTGGTTGAATCAGTCCTTGCAATCAGTAATTATATTAGACTCTTTGGTACCCAGCTCACAAGGAGATGGATGTCTTAGAAATACCATTGCTAGGTGTTAGATCATACCAACACCCTTGTTTTTGCTGGAGAAGCATATTAATCCCTAGTCATCCTGCTCCAGTGCTTTCCCACGAGTCAGACACCATAAACCTCTGTGTTGCAAAGCTGAACAGACTATAACTACCTGGAATTACTGCTTGTGTAATAATGCCAAATAAACTACTGACCAGACAAACCACAACCCAGCCAACTTTGGCTGTGTTTGTTAGTAAACATATTTAGTTGAAAAAGAAAAATCTGCAGGCAGTGGAAGAGTAACAGGAATCTCGGTTAAAGTTAATACCATGTTGGCTGATGCACAACAGCTTCAATTCTCTTTAATTGGTTCAGAGTTAAGTGACAAAGTATTTAATCAGCAAACTAACAAGTGCCGCAGCTGATTGCTCTGTGTGCGCTTGTGTGGGGATGTGACTGAAAAAAGTAAACAAAATTACTATCCTTGCTTTAAATGAAATGGAATCCCTAATTTTATTACAGTGGCAATCAGTTTAGAAGCATGATCAAGCAATAAAAATTGATTCTTTCCTGGTTTATTCCTTTAACAAAGTATTTCATTTAAGCGGAGACCATTGTAATTTAACTCTTTGGTTCCCCTGCAGATGAGTATGGGCCTTATTCCCACATATAAGGACACATCTTGTGTGATGGGGATAATACAACAGCTATATCCTGTCACCTGTTATTTTTAAAGTACACCCATTTTTATTTGCAACTGACCAGATGAATGAGCACCACTTATTTTAAACTGATCTAGCCACGGTGATTCATACAATCAAGACTTCCAGCTTTGATTATTACAATTCATATTTAGAAATCAAGCCAAAACACCCTGAAAGTGATCCAACTGCTACAAAACACAACCACCTACCTGCTTAGTAACACAGATCGTCATCAACACATCACCCTTGTGCTCTGATCACTGTTCTGGTTCCCTATTGGACAAATTCCAATTCAAGATTTCTGTTTTCATATTCTAAATCCTCTATGCATATGGCTCTAGTTACCTGAGAGATCACTTCTCCCGCTGCAACTCCCTTAACAGACTCATCCAAAATAATGTGTGTGTACACACTTATACAGTCTTCTGCTGCAGCGTGGAGCCCAGCTGCCTATTCCTTTCATTCTTAGGAGATTACATTTTCAGGACAATCTTTGCAAGAAAAAGGACTACAGATGTTCATTAAAAAAAGAGTGATCCTTTACAGGGCCCAAGAGTCAGGAATGTCAGTAAGCAGCTCACATGAGTTCCCAACAACTCATCAGTGCATGATAAAGACAAAAGTAAAGTGTAATCAGTACAGATATTTTTGTAATGCTTCCCCCCGTCCAGGAAAATGGGGACAAAAATGAAAGGTTAGGCCAGATCCTCAGCTGGTATAAATCAGCAGCTTTCCAGTGAGGTCAATGGAGCTATACCGCTTTACTCCAGTTGAAGATGTGGGGTGAAATTCTGGCTTCACAGAAGTCAACAGCAAAATACCCATTCACTTCAATGGAGCCAGGATTACACATCAGCTCCTAATGTTAGTCAATCAAGGAACGTACACCTCATCTCTTTCTCTCTCTCTATGTCCAAGCATGGAGGTAACCCTAGCCCACATATGGTACCATATGCATATGGTGACATATATGGCCCACATATGGCACCATATGGTGCAACTTTAGACTTCTATGATAAGGCCATTTACACAAGACCAGATGCTGATACATTAGATAGTGTTCCTGAACCAAGATTGGGCTTTTCAGATTGGCAATTATGAAATTCAGTTTTGGATAACTAGACTTATGGGGTAAAATCCTGGCCTCACTAAAATCAGTGGCAAAAATTCCACTGACTTCAATGAGGTCAGGATTTCACCCATGGTAACTAATTTACAGCAAGGGGCTGCCCAGTACGAGGCAGTTCAGGATCAGCATAGTGCAAAGGTGGCTTAAAATGACCTTCAGTGCCCCTAAATAACAGGGTCTGCACTGCTCCATCCCTTGAGTCGTTTCCCAGTGACCTTAGGAGGAGGGCTTGATATTGAGAGTGTTTTCAATTCAATAAAATTCCTTTGAGATCACAAGTTGAGTGATCCTCAGCTATAGAGAAGTATGAATACGTTAGAGACATATGATTGACAGAGGCATGTGTTATGAACCTTCATTCAGGCCCTTACTCATGAAAGCATCTCTATTCAGGAAGACACTTAAGCACTTGCTTATGTCCCATTGAAATTAATAGCACATGTTGAATTGTTTTCCTGAACAAGGATCTCCTTCAGCACATGCTTAAGCACCTTCCTGAATGGAGGCCAATGAAATACCTGTAATATTGGTTGTAAATCACCTTATAAATGGTAGGACAAGTTTAAGAATCCATAAGACAAATCAGACAGAGATATTACTGAGAGTGACAAGCTGTTCTCAGAAATGCGTAGCAAGTGAAGCTGTATCAAGGCATCTGAAGGATGAAACCATGAACCTGAGGAGTTGACTTAACTTTTCTTGATTCAGTAGGCCATGAACTAGTATAATTGAAATGGTATATTTACAGCATCCTACTCTAAGGGTAAAAAAATTATGGTAACTGCTGGCAAATGTTATCTTTTAAAATAGTTATTTCTGTATTTGATTAACAGAGCTGGTTCAAACAAAGGTCACCCTCTAATAGTTTGACTGGAAATCTCCATCAACTATTCCCTTAACTCTCAACAAACACATATACAAATTTTGGTGACAACTGTCCTGATTCTCCACTGCTTTGAACCTTAGTCATTCACACCAATGCACAGAGGTGTAAACTGCTGCCATTCTGATTTGGTCCTGTTTTACATCCACCTTGCACTTGTTTAATGGCCACAAAATGTGCAGTGTAATGGAACATTGAGGCCCACTGTCTATTTCCACCAACACAAATTGTGATGTTGAATCTTTCTAGCTGCCTTATCACAGGATATTGGAGCAGATGATTGAGACTATTGCACATGGAACCTTAAGATTACCACTGAATGAGTCTGCAGGGTGCCCCAGATTTACTTAAACTGGTCCTGATGATTCACTATTTGTAGAGTTAACTGAACAGCAATGTTTGCTGTAAAGAAATAAACAGAGGAATCTCCTTCCAGTTGGAAGCAATGAACGAAATTTAGAGGTAAGTAAAGACAGTATGTTGAGGAAATCTAAGCTGGTATAGTTTACACCTTTTTTTGCCCCTTCCCACCCCAATGTGTGTGTTACATCAATTTAAGATATCCCTTTAGGCCTCATTTACTTAGACTCACACTCACTTATCAATGTATCCTGTAACTTATGCTGCCTTCTTACAGATCCCCTCTGAATTTGGCTCACTGACAGGGCTGGTGGTCACCTAGGGCGCTAGGATTTGTGAGGCAGCATTTTCTTTGGTGGCGACTGCAGCGGCTGGATCTTTGGCTGCCCCAGTCGCTGCCAGCATTTAGGTGGTGGGAGCTGGGGCAGGGGGGTGTGGGGAGGGCAGCCTGCAGCAAGTATGGGGGGGGGGCACAGCATGCAGGGGAACTCCCTGCCGCAGCTCATCCCTACTCCGCCTCCTCCAAAAGCACGCTGTTGCTGCTTCACTTCTCCCACCTCCCAGGCTTGCGGTGCCTAAGCTAATTGGTGCCGCAAGCCTGGGAGGTGGGAGAAGTGAAGCAGCAACAGCGTGCTTTTGGAGGAGGCGGAGTAGGGGTGAGCTGGGGCGGGGAGCTGCCGCATGGCTCCCTGGGCCAGGGAGGGGCGCTGCCACGGTGGGGGGTGCCTCAGAGTGATGGGGGGTGAGGAGCTGCCGCAGGACTCGGGGAGGGGGTGGAGCAGAGGTGAGTTGGGGAGCTGCCGCACGGCTCCACGGGGGAAGACAATCATTTTAGCTAATTGTGTTCCACGGCTTTAGTTTGCTTCGAATTTTTCAAGTATTTGTTTAAATGAGTCCATCCAGGCTTATGAAGAAGAGCTACCCTTCTCTCTGGCAGGAGATCAAAGCTTCTGGGGAATTCTGGACTTTAGTCCATGGGAGAAGAACATGCTTGCACTCCCTTGGCTTGGCACCATATAGACACTACACACATCTTGCATGGGCTGGCTGATTTCTGACTGAATTAACAACCAGGTGTGGAGCCAATTTCAGCAGCTTCCGTGGCACTGCCTGCTCTGGAAATATTTTTCATTTGAAACTGAACAGAGCAGTAAGATGAGCATAAATGCAAATGAGAATGATGATGAATTCTCAGAGAGCTCTTACTTCAGATTTTTAAGGTTATTATGGTATTAAATTGACATATGGTCAGGATGTAGGAAACATTCTAAATATACCTCCCCTCCTCCAGTTAAAATGAACTCTTCTGGTTACAATGTTTGTACGTGGGGGGAGAAGGATGGGGGAATAGAAAGAGAGAGACTACGAGAGTTAGTTGAGGCGCTTTCCAAAGAAAATATAGTATCAGCTACTTTGTGGTTAAACTGATTAGCTCTCTTATAATCGCATCTCAGCTGATGATCCTTGAGATCTTAAATCTGTAAGAGTCCTTTCTAGCTTTTTTTGTTTCATTCTTGAAGTAGATTAAAAGGGTGATCCTTAAGCTGTGCAAACCACCTGTTGTTTGGGCCCCTAGCTAATATTGCTTTTGATGCAATACTTCGATAGCTCAGAAGTTTGATTTTCAGCAGGCCCACCTATTTGCGTACCTGAACATTCTGATGTCTAGAATATTCAGAGCATATGCACCTCACAATTTCCAAGAGCACACTTAGAAGGCCCTTTGAAAAATTGGGCCTTTCTTTCCAGCTGACCCAATATTCCTCTCTCTCACTTGTTCAATTCCCTTTTAAAATCCATCAGTAGTGACACTGATTGCATTGCTATAGATGTCCCTTGCTGGGGGACAGTCTCTTACCATCTGGGTATTCCCAGATTTAAAATACATCCTTCCACCTGCATACTCAGTTCATCAGAGATCATGGCTAACTGAATGCTTGGGACCAGCACAGAGGCATCTGGGGCCTGCAGCCCAGATCCTTAAATGTTTTTAGGCACCTGACTCCCTTTGAGCTCCTGTAAATAAAGGAAGTTTTCTGAGAATTACTGGTACAGGCTTAGCCTCCAAATCCATACAGAGTATGACCATAGTGCATCAGCACATAAACAACATCCATGGCAATCACAGTCTTTCGCTTCGCATGCTCGGTGTAAGTAACAGCATCTTGGATCATGTTCTCCAAAAATACCTTCAGCACTCCGAGTCTCCTCGTAAATGAGACCTGAAATACTCTTCACGCCCCCATGATGAGCCAAAGGGCGAATAGCTGGTTTCATAATGCCCTGGATATTGTCCCTCAACACCTTCCTATTGCGCTTAGTGCCTTCTTTTCTGAGGTGAAAGGCAGATCCACTGGAAGTGGAAAGAGAGGGAAACGGGACAGCCAGTCAGTGGCAGGCTGGGCCAGCCAAGCAGTCATACTAAAATTGTGACAATATCCTAGTTTGACATAATCTGCTGGGACATTGTGGCATCCACTTCAAATTAGGATGCATTTCTGAAAACCACACTGCCTGGTCATCCTACTCAACTGTCATTCATTACAAGTGAAACTCCTAATTTTAGACCCACATACAGCATTCCATATGAATGTGGGATCCTCTAGTTATTTTTAATTATTCACAAACCTGAGGTGATTTAAAAAAGGTTATTTCCTATAAAATATGAGTTAACTGCCCATCATTCTGAATTTCCTGAATTTTCTTGTCCCTCTCAGACTTCAATATAGCAAAGCATTTAAGGAATTTCTTAACTTTATGCAGATGAGTAGCTTTAATGGAACTACTCAAGTGCTGAGAGTTAAGCATACACGTAAGTGCATTATTTGACTGCGCCCATCTACTCTATACGTAGAGCGATTATGATGAAAAACAAATATGAAGAAATACAGTAGTATTTTCATCCACAATAAAAATTCTCTAAATCCACTCAAATGATCTTATTAATCCATTTACCCTACCCCCTTGGAGAAGCCTGTTTGATAAGCTTTGCAGAATGACTTGAAAGTTGAAAATCCAGGTGAATAGCAAGCACGCAGGTCCCTGAGTCAAGGGATCTAGTATTGAAAATACCCTGTCATTATTAGCCTTCTCATTTTTAATTGTGAGAAGCTGGTAAATCCTTTTCTGATGTGTTGTGCATCCAATATTCTTCACAAGCTCCTTTGCATTTCTCAGATAATTTAATACTCTTTTGGTCACAATATTTTCCAATGTACCATGAATACATTCTCAGAATGATAGTTGCATATGGCTTCTGTGTCCTTCCTTTGAGTTAGATGGTTTGGGAGAACCACAGATTCATTATAAGCATGTTTTGTGCTATGGAAATTAACAGAAAAAAATCAAGCATCAATTTGTCAGCACATTTTTGACTGTGGAACGATGATTACCAAGAAACATCTGTAAACATATGGCCATTGTTCTTGATGAATCTGTTCCTACATATCCCCTGACAAGGAGTGAGGAGGTCACTGAATTTGAGTACGGATGAACCACTTCTGGGTGCCCCTAGTTCTAACCTCTAGTAATCATCATTCACATAGAGTATGACATAATTGAATATTCTATATTGGGAAATGGATCAGTGGAATTAGCAATTGTGGTACTAGGAATGGCTCGGTAGAAAAAGAATTACCTGAAAAAGGTATCCACATGGGTGGTTTAATTGACAAAGTGCAGGATGAAAACAGAATAGATTATAGTTATAAGAAGCAAATTTTATTGGTTATGGTAGCAGTGGATGAAAAATGGATTAATCATCAGGTTCCTGACGCTGCAACACAGAACAAGCGAACGGCATAAGAGTTCTTCAATACTCAGCCTATTGTGCAGTAGCCAAGGAAGAAGATCATGGCAACCATATTTTTGAGTGCTTGAGATATGACTCTTATTGACTACTACAAGCCATCTTAAAGCTGAATTGTAGGAAACAATCAGCATCTTGATGAATAAACTATCAAGAAGGACAAAGGTCGAGATACACTCCTGTATGGCATGATTCCTGTACGTAGAGCACATACTTATGGCAGGAGGCTTTCAGAATGTAAGCATTCTATGCACTTGTTTTGCATGGTTCTGTATTCACTGTTCTTTTCTAAAAAAGCATATAGTCATTATAAACAAATCTTTTAATCTTGGAGAATACAGTTTATATTGTATCAGGACATTTAAAGTGCCCTTATTTTTATACATTTGCAGAGCATAAGGGTTCAGTTTAGCTTTGGAATCTTGGTCCTTGTCTACACTGGAATTTTAGTCCCTGGTGTTGTTACATTGATGTAGCTGATCCATAAAATCTCCAGCCAAGCACCTTCTGCTGCCCCTACTCCAGGATCTCCAAACTCATGAATCCTCATTTCCCCACCCAGTGAAGATGTAGAAAAAAGGAGAGCTCTGGGGGAGGTGAGCTCCTCTAAAGCCACAGAGATCAGGGGTATTTTCTCTCTGCTTTTAGCACAGGCGTGGGATTGCACTCTCTCACTCTCAACTTCTGTTAACTCCTGGAGAAGAGAGACAGCTACCAGCAGTGCAGGGTTGCCATAGTTGGCTGAGAGGACTGGGCTGCAACATAGGTGATGGCTATTAGTTAGTACTATTGAAGAGTGTCCTCAGTCAGAACCTGTGAGCAGCAGCAGCTGGAGGCAACCTCTTCTTTCAGTGTGCACATGTTGGGCCTGGAGTGCAACTGCACTCCAGCCAGGTGAACCAGCCCATCAGGCAATTACTTGGTCACTGGGAATGCCGCCCAGTGCAGGTCTGCCTGCCCCTGTTGACTAAATTCATATTGAGCTGAAACAGAGAAGGACTTGGCCACTATTAATTCTGTATATGTTTTTTAGTATAAAGTTTAGTATAGCTTATTTTAGTACTGTATGCTCAATGAATAACTGCAGTAACCTATTTCTCAACCTTCCTACTCCCCAAACCGATAGACATTACTGATGTGCTATTAACCGGGTATTCACTTATACTTAATGAGAGCTTTGTCAGTGGGTTTGCATTACACTGTAAGAATAATCAGGACCTACTCAGATCTCAATGCTTCTTCTAAATACATTTTTCAATTTTAGTATGTTGATCTTTAATAGTTGCAAGAGTACTAAAATCCCAGTTATTTTATTTTCAAGTTTTACTTTATACTTACATTAATGCTGAGTAAACAATTTCCCCCTTCTTTTATTTTGACCTATTAGTCCGCATGGCTCTTGTCTTATTCAGTACTAATCTCCTCAAATAAGTCAGTAAATAAAACCTCTCCTCAGCAAGAACTCTTCATTGCATCTTATGAGCAATTATACTGCAGCTGAGTGGCATTATATTACTAAGCACTGACACACAGATATGATAGCCTCACAGGAGAAAGAAAGAGCTCTCGAGTACATAAAGAGTGCTAAAGAAAGGTAGACTTTTGTGAATTACTAGTCCCTGTTCTTTAGATGGCAATAGCTATATTTCTTGTTGCACTAAAATATAAGAATACAGACCCATGAGAACAAAAGTGATTGGAACTGTATTTAATGCAGCTATTTGCATATTCTAGATGATAAAAAGATCAAATGAGACTTCCTTTAGTTCAGTATAAAAGGATTTTCAATATTGTAGTCATTAATTTTGTACTTTCCATAAAATACTCAGAAGTCAGACAATTTATCTTCATGTCAAAGTATCGCTAGAAATTAGCTGCAGCCTCACTGGACTGATTATTAGTAACGCAAGGCAAATAGACGCTATGGAAAGTTGTAGGAAAGTTTGAGAGTTACCTGTATTGAGGCCAGAACAGAAAAGGAGAATAATTTACTAGATCTAAAAAAGGAGGAGGATAGTGTAAGAAATAAGTGGCCAACTAGGCCATCACGGCTCACTCTATACAGTGTGGCCATTCTGGAATTTCCCAGGGACAATGACATTTGATCGCAGATCCTCCTACTTCAGAAGCACAGACCCCTAGCTGCACAGGGCCTATAACACACAATTGAACGGTTCTGGTCCTATCCACTAGAGGGAATTGCAACACACCCACATTTTTCAGTGAATTACACTATTAAAGGCAGCTTCCTCTGAAGAAGACATGAAAACTGAAACTCTGGGGAACAAGCCATGGAAAGAACTGGAATTGCACAGCTGGATCTCCCACATTTTTGCAGAAAACAAAACTTTATCCACAAGAATGGCAGCCAGAACATTTCACCAGATTTAGAGATTTCACTAATTTGAATTATGCAGTTTTGATTATGTGCTGCCGAAAGCAAGTTTGATTTAATTCAAAATCATGGTAGGGAGTGTTTTGAAGAAAAACTGTTTTAAATCTAAGGACTAAAGTATGTCAAGCAGAATTGCTTGATGACAGCCTCATTCTGATATTTCATACCTGTATAATGGTGCCTCATCCCATGGGCACATGGCTGATTTATATAATTAAAAGCAGTCATTAACAATAATAAGCTCTTTAAACTATAGACTTAATAACATCTATTAAATAAAGTCTTCAAAATAAAGACTTAGGAGCTATTACCAGGGCTGGCCTTACAGGTGGGCAACATGGGTGACTACCCAGGGTACTGTGGTTGGGGATGGTGGGGGAGTCATGGTCAAGAAGCAGGAAAGACCTGGGGTGCAAGGCCACAGAATGGAGCCTGAGGCAAAGGGTGGAGGAGAGAAGCCCAGGGAGGCAGCAGGGGCCTGGGGTTCCAAAATACAAGTTTGCATTGTTCCCTAAGGGCGGCCTTGGCTATTAAACTGGTGTACTAGTAAGACAAATAAAGCCATGACCAAACTGATAGTTCTTAGGCTCAAACCTGGAGCATGCCAAACTTAGACTCTTGCAGATATAAGAATTACATAAAGAAAGTAATGCCAATACGAAAATTGGAAGAAAATTATCTTTTGCTAAGTGGTATATTAAAATTAATGCCAATTTTACTTCCAATCAGAAATTATTTACTAAAATAATGCCTCACCAGTAGAGGGTCAGGCTATACCACTAACACAGAGACCCATGTTTTAGGGGGAGAGAAAAGAGGAGGTTCAAACCTCAAAAAGGTTTGGTTAAAACTTCACAAAGGTTCAAGTCATTGCATATTTTAGACAAAATGATTCACCCACCACCCCGGCAGTGCCATTCAGGAGTGAAAGCACATGTGAATTAAAAAAAATACAGTTGGCATACTGATACACAAATCTTTTGTCTCAAAGTTCCTATGACAGAGAAGACCAGGGGCCAGATCCTTGGCTGGTGTAAATCGGTTTAGCTTTATGGACTTAAAGGGAACTATGGTGATTTACACCAGTCACAGGTCTAGCACAGTATGTCAATTGATGCTTAGCATTGTCTTTTCCTCCCTAGTCATAATTTTAGTTGGAAAAATACTTTACTGATGTTAAAGTGAAAAAACAAAGAACAGGACAACAGTGAATGACATAAAGCCAAAACCAAAACCTCTAGGACAATCAACTGCTGGAAGAAACACAATCTTACACAACAATCAGGTCAACCTCTTGTCTTGTATTTTAAGGCACGAAAGAACATCTAATTGCTTATTTTTCATTCTTGATTTGCCAAGGCGAGTCCTTTATAAAAACGTCTATGCAACTTGCTGTGTTAAGATCTAAATACTGATTTTAGTACTATTGTGCCATAGGCAGGTAACTGTTCTTATGCAATTTTTCTAGGTGCATTGTACATGTTCAAAATAGTTTCCATTAGGATGGTACAAAAAAATCACAGGTTTATAGACAGGTTTGAGTGTATAATTTCTAAAGTGAATTTAACATTCTTTTCTATTGCCAATTTCTCTTATGAATGTGTAGAATACTCACCATGTAATTGCAGCATATGTATATACTGGTCACTTCAAGAGTATACTGTTGCTGAATGAAACTCATATGGTGGTATAAATTTCAATATTTATTCCTTTATTTTTGCCTACCTCTTAAATTCCCTTGTCGTGCTATATAGCTGACACTTGCAAGATGCTATTCTGAATGAAGCAGTTTCTACATATGACTATTTCAAGAGGAGAATGCTTTCATGTTTAATGATTTCATATCTATTCCTTTTTCAGAATTTAATTAAAATTTAGCTCACCAAGTTAACTTTATGACTGGCAGGATCTCATTTGTTCCCATGAGGCACTCAAGTGACAGCATGTATATATTTCTATATGTGATATCCACACATATACTACTACTAAATGCTGGGAAAACAACAAAAACAAACTTGGTTACCTCTTTCCCTCCAAAACTTTGAGGTTTTCAAAAGAAGGCATCTGAAAAACAAAAGATTTGCAGTAGTATTGGTGGGATGAATATATTCCAGAATGTAAAAGACTTGGGAACAGATGTAAATGGATTTCATGCATACATATACCCCCACTCTGAAATGAAAGACCTTTGGGGTAAATATAGGCCCCAATCCTGCAAGCTACTCCACATGAGTGCAGATCGGTTAGTGGTGGTCAGTTGCTTGTCTGGGGCCAGAGGATTCAATCTTGGAACTGATGTGCACAAAAAGAACTTGGACCTGTTTAGAGCTATGTCAAAATCAGTGGAAGCTCCATGCTTGTAGGGATCAGACTACAAGATTGGGACCATTCATTACATTGAATAAAATTACTTACTGTATAAAATATATTAATAGTTTGCATTGCATAAGTCTGAGATCATCTTGAAACAGAGGGGAAGGGTTTAGTTTGGTTCAAATGTTGTCAACTGTGGCAGAAATAAATCATTTACACTTTTTCCCCCTTTTTTTTGTTCCTTTTACAACGGGAGGGACAACTTTCACCAGGGTAACACTTTATATTCAGGCTATTTATAAGCTTTTTTCTTTGTATATATTATATTACACACCACCACATTATATGCTGCAGTTAATAAAGGTGTATTTTTCCTTTCACACATCAAATGTTATTATGAACAAAAGCTAAAGAAACTCTTTAAATTGAAGTGTCCAAATCCAATTTCTCCATCATCAGCATCAGCATTAAGTTCAGAAAAGAACTTAAGGGAGCCAGAGGATACAATATTAGTTATGAATGCATCTGGAAAGGTAGATACTGGCCTTTCCTAAAATAATACTGCAACAAACTTCCAAGCCCAGGGCCTGATCCTGAGAAGATGAATGTGTCCCCAGGCCAACTAATGGGTTGAATTAGCGGTTTAGTTTTTCTTTTTCTTTCTTTCCTGGATTTGTGCTTCTTTCAGTATAAATTGTTGAGGAGATGGTGAGAGAAGAGATCTTGCCCCAGGAACTGAAGTCTGATGGATATGCCTTCTCCTTCACCATTGGAAAGACATGGCATGCCTTATCCAAGTGGGTTTCTTTGGTGACAGTATAGGGAGGGAAGAAAAAGTTGACATTTGACTCTGTATAGGACCTTGGGATTTCCAACCAAGCTGAAAAACCTGAGATATTTCTTTGGCCCACAACACAGTTGGTTTAAAATTTTTGTCAGTCAGCTAGAAAAAGCCATGCCCTTATTTAGACATTAGAGAACACAGTATGGTCTTACTATGGCATATATTTCTCCTGAGGCCTATAGATAGGAAAGGGAGTGTCAGAACCAGCATTTCAAAGCAGTTATTAAGAAGGCATTACCCCCTGCCCTGAGCAGGGAATATTCTTGGTTTTCTGACCTTCCAGAGTATTCTCAAAAATATAAATAAGTACATCTTTTAGCTCACCTACATCAGGAATTAAAAGTTATATTAATTGCAAAATAGTTAATATTTGCTATTTAGAAAGTCTCATTCCTAAACAGTAATGGGTGTAAGAGAGTAAGCTAACTCAGAAAAGTTTCTTCTGAGCTAATTGATAAAGGCAACATTTCTAGGATATGGAATCTTTATTTGTGGCTCTGAAGGGTTAATTATTTAGCAAACAAGAAGCCACTAAAGAATTCTTGTATATTTCATGTCACCTCATATTGACCTTAAATATTTTGCTTTGTTTAAAAACAAACAAACAAACAAACAAAAAACCCACCTAGCTGAACCCAGTCAGTTTTCTTTACTTTCTTACCATGCTAATTCCTCCCCTCTGGAAGCCCCGGAGCTGCACCGGGGAGAAAGGGATTTGAGGAGCCCAGCCCATGCCAACACAGCTGCTCCGTGCACAGCTCCTGTGTGAGGCTGCATGTCGATTAGTTCACATGCTGTTTGGGGTATTGCATAGCCCCATAAGCCTCAGGCAGTGGCACAAAACTGTGTGGCTAGGGAAGAGGGCGCGGGTGTGAGGGGAAGCTGGGGGCTGTCTGCGGCTAGTGAAGTGGGTGGGGAGGGCACTCAGGGAGCTGGACGTCAGTTGGCCGGGGCTCTTGGATGGGCACTACCATGCCTGGGTTTGCGGGGGGTGTTTGTGCTGGGGGAGCGTAGGGAAGGTTGCTGGAGGTTGAAGGAACCTGGGGCCGGTGCTGGAATCCTCACACGCTCCAACGTCGCACCCCAGGGGCTCCTTCCCGGCTGTGAGCCAGCTGCGGGGGAGGCAGATCAGCTGCCTGCTCAGCAGGTGCCACATGCACCCCACGTGGCCAGTAGGTGCAACTGCAGAGAGAACCCGCAGCCTGCTAACACCTGAGCGGGCCGCATGAGCGATCCTGGAGCAGAACTAAATATCCTTGCTGCGATCTGACCCTCTTTGAATCCTGTCCTACCCAGTGGCAGGGCCGGCTTTAGGCCAATTCCACCAATTCCCCCGAATTGGGCCCCGCGCCTAAGAGGGCCCTGCACCCAGTGAGAATCCCTTCCCTGACTAGAGTCGCTTTTTTAATTTTTACTCACGTGGCAGCGCTTCGGGTCTCCAGCGGCACTTCGGTGGTGGGTCCTTTGCTTGCTCTGGGTCTTCGGCGGCACTTCGGTGGCGGGTCCTTCGGTGCCACCAAAGACCTGGAGCGAGTGAAGGACCCACCGCCGAAGTGCCGCCAAAGACTCAGAGCACCGCCCGGTGAATACAAGCCCCACGTGTTTTTCTACAGGTGTTTTTTGTTGTTGTTTTGGTTTGGTTTTTTTTTAGTCATCCCTGCCGGGGCCACGTCGAAACTGTTCGAATTGGGCTCTGCACTTCCTAAAGCCGGCCCTGCCCAGTGGCCACTGCCTGCGGCGGAGATGCAGCGCCGCGAGGGCACAACCCCCCACCACTGCTATGAGACTGATCTGCAGCTTGCGGGAAAGCTCCTTTTCCATCACCCCCACGATCTCCCAAGCACGCAATCTGATTCCTGGAGTGTACGCCGAACAGCCATGTCATGTAAAGAATACCCAGTAGGTGTTTTATCCCCAAAGGGCTCCGTCCTGTGAAGAAGTAGATGAGAGATCGCACTTAAATTATACACTAAATAGTTCCAATATTCATTCCCAACAATAAAGGAATCTTTTTATACACGGAATACCGAGCAGACTATTCAGGTGCGAATAATTTATGATGATAGTTATGGCATAAACCAACGTGTCAGCAGCTAGCTGTTTAAATTGCGCCCCCTCCCCGCTCCACTCTTCTCAAATCTCTGGGGAAGTCATTGGACAAAATGACCCCTCTGCCTTTCATACTCATCAGAAGCATGATGCTATACATGAACACTTTGCTGTGTGATGAAACAATTCTCATCTGCGGTGATCCTGGAGCTACACAAGGTCAACGGGTGTTCTGGTAACCAGGTTTACTCTTTACTGGCAGCCCATGACATTAATTAATAATACCCATACAGCTTTTATCAGCAAAATTGGAATAACATTTATGCACATAATTATGAGTTGTTTGTTTTCTAATGCTTTGACAGCCATAATTTTTACTTAGCATGCCACTCATTTTACTTCACCAACCATAAGATATTGGTTTTTATTTTCAGTGGCAAAGATGTTTTAGATTACATTATGACATTTTCTGAGCCACATTTGTGCTGTCAGGCTTACCTGGGCTCTGTCAACAGCACATTTTAGAAACAGTGCAGTGT
This sequence comes from Chelonoidis abingdonii, assembly GCF_003597395.2. Taxonomy (NCBI): domain Eukaryota; kingdom Metazoa; phylum Chordata; order Testudines; family Testudinidae; genus Chelonoidis; species Chelonoidis abingdonii. Next base: position 42,474,434 of record NC_133775.1, on the reverse strand, counting down.
TAAATCTTGCCACTAAACTGTAGTGTAAAAAAGTCTCCTGAATATTGTTAAGCTGATATTGGTGTCAGTGAAAGGTGTCAAAATAACAAAACTAGAGGTTCACTGAACGGGCACAGCTTTGTCGAGCTCCTCTTCACCGCCTCAACTGTATACTTCAGCTCTGACCTGAACAGTCTTTTTCTAGCAGTTCATTCTCCACAGCAATTTAAGGACCATGCAGAACTCCCACTGACTTCAGAAGGTACTCAGCACTTTGAAGGATCAAGCCCTAAGTCCCTAGCCTCTCTGCTGAGACTGCTGGCAAGGGTGCAAACTGGGACGGTGCTTTTTATAATGTGATTACTTGCTCACTGGGAACTGGATTGAGACCATCAACTCATTTCACATAGGCCACCAAATAATTTTCAAATGTTGATGACTTTCTTTCACTGATAGTGAGGGATGGGATACGTCTGTTTTTGTGATATAACAAAATACTAAATATGCCTATTTGTTTTCAAAAATGTATGTGAATATGAATGCTGTGAGCAACTGAACAATCATGGATAGGGTAAGGGACCCAGTGGGGTTCTCTGCATGAGGGAGGAAGTGGTTGATGTGTTAATCCCTCCAAAGAGGAGAGGTGGAAGTCAGGGAGCAGGTGAAGGAATGTAGCCGCAGAGAACTTAACTAAGCCACTAAGCACTGGCCATTGTAACTACTTTCTATTCGAGTAATGTCTTTCCGTTTCAGTATGGTTGAATATGAACACTTGCTTAATGACTACATTCATGTAGAGAGCTGCTACAAATGAGAGGTTTATCATCTATTTTATGAACCTGGAGAACCTGTTAATTTGAATTGAAAATTTCTATCTCCCATTGTCAGCAAATGATGGAAGAACTTGTTTGCATAAAATAAGAACCAGTTCAAGAGCTTTACCAAAATAATTTTAGAGTTCCAGAAAGTTTATCAAACAGTTTTATAAAGTAGTTTTACATTTTGCTTGTGTCTGTGGTTTTAGTCATGCTCAGGATTGGAAGTCCTGAAGGATGGTTCTTCTCACAGAGTTCTCTTTTCAGTACACCAGCAGTGCTACTAATCTCCACATAGGCCCATATGACAAGATTTCCAGCTCCATTTTGCACATATAAGAGCTTTAGATAATACAGGTAAATACCTAGATCAGTGATTCCCAAACTGGGGTTCGGGAACCCCTGGGGGTTCGCAAAATGTTACAGGGGGTTCTTGGGAAAAAAATTCACTAATGGTGGACAGAGTTGTCCTTAGGAATCCCGGGCAGCATGGGGTCAGTAGACCAGATCCCCTAGACTTCCAAGAGCTAAGCAGATCAAAGCAAGCAAATGTATCACACTGAGGAGATTTAAACTTCAAGACTCCTTATGAGAAATGGAAAGGGAGGTGAATATTTTTTGCTGTTTTTAAAATTAAATAGGCAGCTAGTATTGTTTTTAAAATTATTATGAAGAACAAGTTTAAGCTTTTTTGTAACGTGTGCTGTTTGCCTGGACTGCTCAAGACCTGAATGCTTGTGTAGGAGGAACTCTTTTGAGTGAGATCTTGGAAAAGTGAGAACACATACTTGGAAGAGTGTTGCCGTTTTCATAATGTAATGAAAATACTGTAATGATAAATAATAATAAGCATGTCATAAAAACAAATTTTATATTTCCAAGATCACTGCTTTTATCATTTGTACTCAGGTACAGGTGAAAATCCCTGGAAATATTCATTTTTAATAGGGGGTTTGTGAGACTTGACGTGTTAGTGAAAAGGGTTCACAGGCTGTTAAAGTTTGGGAACCACTGACCTAGATGTTTACCTGTTTTTCCAAATAGAATCCCCTTGCATGTGGAAGGGATACATATGCTTCATCCAGGGGTGGCTCTAGGCATTTTGCCGCCCCAAGCATGGCAGACAGGCTGCCTTTGGTGGCTTGCCTGCGGAGGGTCCGCTGGTCCTGCAGCTTTGGCGAACCTTCCGCAGGCGTGCCTACGGGAGGTCTGCTGAAGCCGCGGGACCAGAGGACCCTCTGCAGGCAAGCCACTGAAGGCAGCCTGCCTGCCACCCTTGCGACGACCGGCAAAGTGCCCCCCATGGCTTGCCACCCCAAGCACGTGCTTGGCGTGCTGGGGCCTGGAGCCGCCCCCGGCTCCATCATCCCTCAGGATAGTGAAGCTTGTTCCCCTCCCCACAGCTAGTCAGCTCTGCTGTCATTGTAGAGAGATGAGAGATAGGACTTAGTCTCACCGTCTGTCTGCCACTCTCCACCCTCCTTGTGGTGACTTGCTCACAAAAGTGCTCTGAGAAAGAAGTGCCTGTAATCCCTGGTGTTGTGGGACTGTCATTATTCTTGGCCGTGTTGACCCCCTTACCTCTACAATTCTGGGAACAATCTAGTACATTGTGCAGGAAATGGACTAGATAGTTAAAGAAAATGGTTTCTTGGCAACAGCCTTCTGTGACTGGAATTTTATTATGTGTAATTTCTTCTTGTGAAACAAACCAGTTCTCCTCATATTTGACAGCTTTGTCATTATGCCATGTAGAAACTTGCTGCCCCTTATGCTTATGTCCTGACAGGGTAAAATTAGTATGAGAGTAGATGAGTAAAGCAAGAAAGTCAAGTGTGTTAGGGATTGAGAGCTATAGATTTTTGAGATTTCAAATAAAAATTATTGCCACTAAGGGAAATCATCTGTAAAGCTGTGCAACCAGTAACATAGACACTAGAACACATAGACATGGACAAGTTCCTCTTTCTGCCTGATAATATTACACATGTAGATCCTGAGTTTCAGTAAAACTGCTATAACCATTCTTGTGGAAGTGCTATATGCCAGAGTCTATACATGTTGCAAATGACCATTGTGAAAAAACAAGGAGCCTCGCTAGGCAGTGGTCAGGAGAGTCCCTGGCAGTATGGTTACTTTCACTAGAACTGCCTTGATAGGGGCTGGAATGGGGGAGCAGGGTGTGCTGCAGCCAGTGCAGAGGCTTGGGCTCCGTACACAGATGAGCAACAGTGTTGCTGGAAATAAGGGTGGTGAGGGTTCTGCCACACCCCCTGGCTTGAAGTAGTAAAAATACCAAATACATGGTTTCCATTATTAACACCTCCACTGTAAAAATTTTTGCAGCACCTCTGATGAGCAATGCCTCCAGTAGATCTCTGAGGATCCATGGGTTCTGGGAACTGGTCAACCCTACTGCTTGCAAAGTGGAGGAAAAGAAGGGAGAGTGAAGTGAAGGACAACTACAGAATGATCTGGTGCAAACTGAGCTTGTTGTCATTATGGAGCTAAATCGGTGCTGTTGCAATTGATGCAATGGCATCAATTTAGCAGGTCTAGTGAAGATATGCTCAATCGATGGGATAGCACTGTTCCATCGATTTCTGAACTCCATCTCAACGAGAGGCAGAAGCAATGTCGGTGAGAGAGCGTCTCCCGTCAACATAGCATAGTGTGGACCCTGTGGTAAGTAAATCTAAGCTACATTGACTTGAGTTACGCTACTAATGTAATTCAAATTGTGTAGCTTAGATCGACTGGCAGCTGTAGTGTAGACCTGGTAGTGAGAAGGATATGATGACATTTTCTTCTGCCGGGGTCAGGCTTATCTATGGAAAGGGGCAATCTGACCCAGAGCACCTACTGTTTTTCCCCCCCCCCAACTAGCATATCACTATTTTTATTGTCAGTCTGATGTATATGGACTCATGTGACCAAGATAATAGTTTTCTTTTTCAGAGCCTTGAATTCCCATTGAATGAATTCGATAGTTTCAATTTAAAGCCCCAATGGACAATAATGAATATCTTCCAACTAATATATAATTCTATCTCTTTACTGAGGAGAGGCCTAGGATCAGGGCTATATAGAAATTAATTAATAATTTGTCCCTGGAGGATGATTCCTGTTGGACAACATGGAGGTCAATGTAAAGCAGATTGCACTAGTGTCCTTTCTAATATTTTCACCCCTTATGTTAGGGGGCTATCATCTCTGGGGATGGTTTGTTAATCATTTGCCTGTGCTAGGTTCCGTTTATGGATAAAATAAGACTTTGTAATGATTATGCCTCATTCACATTTAAACACGCATTGAACAAACTCAAACATTTTAATTGCATATGTTCTTATGACATCTTATGCTGGTGGTTTTTCAGTGTAAAGACTAATCTTCACTGTTGGGGGTATATGGAATTCAAAGGTTGTGAAATTAATGGGGTCAACCACTTTTAGCTTTTAAGATTATGTATTTGAAACCAGTTAAAGAATTCCAATGACTACAAACCAGAAAACAATTAGAATTGTGATTTTCAATATGCTTTCCCCCACAATGTCCGTTAACCCCACATGTGCAACCGGGGTAAGGAATTAAATATAACTCTGCATGGAAATTCTAGTTTTTCTTGTATTAAAATCTGTACTATTCCCCTCCTATACCTCTCTTGATAAATTACTGAATTATCACTCATGCTGAAATAAATTCTACTTAATCTGTGATGGTGAATAGCACATATTGACAATTCTATTGATATAAGACCTAAGACCAATTTCTATTTCTGGTGTAAGTGGAGTCACTGGAAGGTATGGCTGAAGAGCCCACCACCTGATATTCACCCTAACTGAAAGCTGGGTTTCTGGAAAGTTGTGCAAGAAATGATGACAAATGATGAAACTCAGCAATCCACTGGAAGTTAAAGTTGAGGAGGTGGAACAAAAAGCAGGATCTGCTGAGCACCCAATCCAGTGCAGCACGTGAGAAAATCCATGTTTGGGGGACAGGGCAATCCATGGAGGGATCTGCCAACTGTTGATGAGGCCAATGAAGGTCCAGAATAAGGAAAGATGGTAGTGAGTAATCCTGTAGTTAACATTCAAACTAAAACTGGCACTCAAGGCCACACCCAATCCATTTATTAGAGAAGCATTATGATCTAGTCATTAGAGCTTGAGACCAGGATGCTGGAGTCTTGGGTTCTAGTTCCAGTTCTTCTTCTGACTGAATAATACTACTGTACTTCGTTCGCTACATCACAGGAGTGTTGTGTTGGACTAGTTAACATGTATAAAGTGTCTGCGTAAATCATTGTTTAAATACTAAGTTCTATTATGGTTATTGTTTGGAGGAAATGGATACAAAATATTGTTCTTTGTCTAAAGAACTGGGACCGCATCTTTTAGATGGCTGGAGGAGAAACAGAATACATAACATAACAAATGCTAAATAGCAAATACTCTGAAACCCAAATACCCTTGTTCACGCGTGAATCCAGATATTAATATGAAGAGATCTTCCACAAATATTCACAGAAGCAAAACTCTGTTTGTGCTGCTTTTTGTGGATAGCAAGTAAAAGGGAGTTAGAAAATGGGCTCTCAGAATTGGAACAAATATTGACAAACACCTTTTTTGCAGTGTTTGACCTGCTTGAATAAAGAAGCAGAAGAGGAGGAGGACTGGCCCTGATTTGGAGGGAAACAGTATACTCAGCACCATTAATAACAAGAGGCTTGTGAAGGGACATTTAAAAATCTATCTCCAACATTCACATAAATTCTTGTACCTTTCAGGCATTGTTTATAGCTTTCCTTACTCTTTCTGCTCATTATTAAAAAAAATTCTTTTTAAGCATAGATTTTTCCCTCACAGCCATTTCCTTCTCCTGCTTGACCCAGCAGTGAAGTCAAAAATGACAAATTTGTGACATCATAATCATTTTTTCTCAGGTAACAAACAGTGAAGCCATTAACACAGAGCTGTGACTTCACTGCAAGACCAAAGGGAATGAGCAGCTGGCTACAGAAGGAGAAAGCTCTTATTCAAACACATATATCTTCAATAATAGCAGGGGAAATACAGAAAATTACTGTCAAAGTAAATTGCATTTTGTATAAATGCCATCTCCTTTCAAGTTTGCCCCAGCATGATAATCTTTCTTTATTTAGTGGTGTTGCCCTTTTCTCTTTAGAGACCTTTAGTAAAGCCTTCTTTTATATTTCACGTATCACCAAAATGACTTAAATGATCAGGGATGTGGTATGCCTGACATTTTTTTTAATTATTTACATAAATAAATAAATTTCCTTATTCCACACCTGCTGCAATTATAAAAATATATTTTCTTCATTTATTAACTGAATTTAGTGCCTATGAGAGCTGAATAGACAGAGCACAGGCAGCAGCGACATTGGAAAATTTCCTATATTATTCTCCCTATATGCATAAAACCTGACTAACAGGACAAACTTTTCTATGGAGAATAAGGTCTTGATGCTCACTCAGTTCTTGGCCTCACTGCTGAGGCTTCCAACAAGGAAGCAATTTGTTTTAAAAGTGGGAATTTGGTGGGAAGATAAAAATTACATGGTGAAATTCCAATATTTCACCCAGCGTCTTTGTCTTGCGTTGCTCCTTAGGCAGCACCGCTACAGACTCCAGTCTGCTTCTGAAAGACAATGCAGTAATTGTTGAATTGATAATATGTCAGTAATCAAGAAATGAAGGCAGAAGATAAGCAGAAAACAAGCTCTGCATGTGATTTATGTGCAGCCTGTACACACTGGTCCTAGCAGAGTAACCCTATTTAAACTTCGGATAACTTAAACTGAGGATTTCAGAGTAGCAGCCGCATTAGTCAGTATCCACAAAAAGAACAGGAGTACTTGTGGCACTTTAGAGACTAACACATTTATTTCAGCATAAGCTTTCGTGGGCTACAGCTCACTTCTTTGGATCCATAAGTTTTATGAGAAACCAAAAAGTTGTGTTGTATTTTGTTGTGGATTTGTTTTTTGTTGGCCATTGCAGCCATACGTGTATATTGGCATGGATCATAAAATGTATAAATAATTTTTTTAAAAAGATAAGAATTTCAATTAATTTAAATTAATCCAAAACTCCATATGTTGACGTACACTGCCATTGCAGATGATGGATTCTCTTTTCTGATGCAGTCCATTTTGTTTTCTTATACTAACAATCCATCTTTAAATGGTCTGAATAAAAATTATATCAGACACACATTTCTGGAATGACCTTGGAGACTATTCCAGCCATTTCAGAAGTTTACAATGAATTTCAATGGAATCACTCTTTAAAATAAGGTGCAGTGAGGCCGGGCAGCTTTATCTAAATTATTTTTTTTCTGTCACATGCGTATCAAATTGCTACTTTCCTTCCCCATCCTTTTTGGAATTGGTAAACTATATGCGCTCTTATGCTGGGTTTTCTGATGTTGCAGGCAGAAAACTCCAGGAGGCCTGTTTCTCTTTTGCTGTCCACTGGTTTTGGTGTAACTCTAAGGCTACGTCTACACTGCACAGCTTTTAGCGACATGGCTATGTCACTACAGCTGTGCCGCTAAAAGGCATGCAGTGTAGCCACTGTTTGTTGGCAGGAGAGAGCTCTCCTGCTGACAAAACTTCCACCCCTGACAAGAGGTATTTGCTTTGTGAGCAGGAGCTGTTCACACTGCTGCTTGTCATTGGCAGCATTGGGGTAGAGTCTCTGTCCCTAAACCCACTGATGGCCACTTAGGGTATATCTACACTATGAAATTAGGTCGATTTTATAGAAGTTGATTCTTTAGAATTAGATTTTATACAGCCTATTGTGTATGTCCACTAAGCACATTAAGTCAGCAGAGTGCATCCTCACTACTGCGGCTAGCATCGACTTACAGAGCGGTGCACTGTGGGCAGCTATCCCACAGTTCCCGCAGTCTCCGCTGCCCACTGGAATACTGAGTTATTTCCCAATGCCTGATGGGGCAAAAACTTTGTCACGGGTGTTTTTGGCTACATGTCGTCAGGCCCCCCCTCCCTCCCTCCTTCCGTGAAAGCAACGGCAGACAATCATTTCGTGCCTTTTTTCCAGGGTCCCATCCACTGGATCCGCTCAGCCCGCTGCCTGCCTGGATAATCGGAATCCCAGGCAGGCAGTGGGCTGAGCAGGGCTGACGGACAGTCTGCCAACTCCTGCCCAGCGAGGGTCCCGCTCAGCCCCGTCCAGCTGGCAGACCTCGGTGAGGTTGATTAGGGGTGTCTGAACAGACATGCCTATCAGTGCCGTAACAAGGTGAGTGAGGCACTTGCCTCGGGCACGCAAAGTGGAGGAGCACAGCTCTACCGCGATCGGCGGCGCTGCGGCAGCAGCTGTACCATCGCCACTTCTTTGGCAGCGGGTCCCTGAGTCCCTGTTAGAGAGAAGGACCTGCCGTTGAATTGCCGCCACTGCTTCATTCATTCTTCGGCAGCAATTCGGTGGAGGATCCTTCTCTCCAACAGGGACTCAGGGACCCACCGCTGAATTGCTGCCAAAGAGCCTGGAGCCGGCCCTTGCAAAAATTCCTTGTTACGGTGCTGATGCCTAACTTCCTCTTAGAGAATGACTCCAGATCATTCTCTTCTTTAAGTTTTGTCTCATGAAGATTCAGTCCGGCCTGGAATATCATGCGAGCTGGAGGCTTCTGCCTCAGACTGCTCTCCCAGCCGGCATTACCACGCAGTTGCACCTACCGTAGCCCGCCCCTTGCTCCCATGGCTCATGAAGCCTGGATAGTAGTAAAGAGCAGTTCAACCTGTGGAATGACAAATCTGCCCAAGGCTGACACAGCATGGAGTGCATGTTGACACAGTGACTTGGCTTGGGCAGGATTGCTAGTGAGGCATGATACTTTCGCCGTTAAGCAAACACAGCAATTCTTTCCTGGCCTCTGCCATTGAATGCCTCCATGCGTTACGCTGTGCCCTATCAGTGTGCGAGGACTACATGAGCTCGGAAAACATGTCAGCGTGTGTGCGTTTTTTTTCGCCTTCTAATCTGTGATAACCTCACGGACAGAGATAATAGGGGGAGCGTAGAAACATTCTGGGGGGACTGCATGGTCACCTGTGTTGCTGAGTACCGCTGTGTTTGCCACTCTGGCCAAACAGGAAATGAAATTCAAAAGTTCCCGGGACTTTTCCTGTATACCTGGCTAGTGCATCTGAGTTCAAAGTGCTGTCCAGAGTGGTCACAATGGAGCACTCTGGGATAGCTCCTGGAGGCCAGTACCATCAAACTGTGTCCATACTACCCCAAATTCGACCTGTCAATGTCGATTTCAGCGCTAATCCCCTCGTCGGGGAGGACTACAGAAATCAATTTTAAGAGCCCTCTAAGTTGACAAAAATGGCTTCATTGTGTGGACAGGTGCAGGGTTAAATCGATCTAATACTGCTAAATTTGACCTAAACTCATAGTGTAGACCAAGGCTTAGACTTCAGTCCACCTGCTGGGGTCAGGTACATCCATGAAGGACGTCTTCACAGCTCCCCTGCCTTTCTCTCTTCCACGGCAGCATGGCTTCCTCAGGGAGGGTTTGCCACTAAATAATGAGAGATACAGTTGAGTCCATGGCTAAGCCACTCAGGCCTAATATGTGAGTGCCACAGAAAGGAGTTTTACCTCAGTTCCTCCCCCTCTGATATACTTGCTCTACCCTTTTGAAAGTCACAGAAACCTTACCGTACTGAGAAGATTCTGTGGTACCCATAGGGAGAATGGAATAGTTGCTGCTCTCCTCATTATGTGAATTTGCTCCTTTCATGTCACAAATTGCTACTTCCTCTACCATTCATCAGAGGGCAGCATGTTTAGCTGTATGCTTGTTTTCAAAGAAGATATGCAGTAGCAATTTGGCGATTTACTGTTACTAGCTCAAATTGTGGTTTAAAAGATTAAGTCATTAGTTAAAAACTCTTTGATTAATGGTAGCTGAACAGCTTGATATATGTATGACTATTCTACTGCTGAGCTGATGAATTCCAGGTAAGGTGATTGATTGTCTTAATGGTGTGCACATATGTTTCAGGGTGCACATAAATTAGCTTAAGGCACAGTGCTGCAGTCATAGGATTATTTTGGGGCATCGTTCCCTCCCTTTTAATTTAAATTTTTTGCTTTTCAGATTCCAGGCATCCCACACTGTGACCTGTCTTGGATTGCTCCCTTCACAGCTGTTTTCTTACTCTCTTTCATGTAACTGTCATGACTGAGGGATGATGACGACAACAGTGACAATGAAAAGAAAATCTATTCTGATATCTTGGTATACACAGCAATTTACATAAACAAGTTCTACATTTTAAGCAGGTAAAATTACTTTAAACCTTGTTGTGTCAAGACAATTGGGCTTTAAGGGAACATTTTCAAAGGCATCCCTGTGACTTAACAGAACTAAGGCTCTAAAGTCATTTAGGTGATTTTGCAATTTTTATCCTCAGTTTAAAAGCACATACATTTTTAGGCCCAGTTCATCAGATATGGTGTTGCCAATTTGTGCCATGCTGCCAGCACAAGGTGGCCATAAAGTGGGCATATTTGATCACATGGTTTTCACTCCAGAGTGGAAAGATCTTCTGGTGATGAAAAGCCAGCCTAACAACTCCTGCACCGCAATCCCTACACCTAGGCTTGGCAGAATTTCATTTTTATATTTTAGAGGATACTAGCAAAATGTATTTTGAAGCATTTTTTTCATTTTTAATCTATTTAAATTTTCACAGTTGTGGAAAGTTAGGGAATGTCAGACAGTAGGGGCATCAGAGAATAATTATTCAATGACAGCAGATATTGAGGTACAAATAGTTAAAGCTTTATAACTGTTAAAACACAAATTACCAGCGCCAAAGGGCAAGATATACACAGGAAATATCCTTAAATCAAACTCTAATAATTTCTCAGGTAGCATTTTTTTTTTAACTTTGCCTATCTGTAAATTTCAATTATTATCAATGGAAATATTTGTATTTGTATGTGTGTGCGCAGTGAAATTTATGGTTACCAACAAAAATCTAATCCTTCCAAGCCTTTACCTGTGGCCAGTGTAGGGGCATGGCTGGAACAGAGAGGAGTTAGCCATGACTCCCCTGCATGCAACTGGTCTCAGGATGCCATATTGTCCTTTTAGGAATTTTGGCAGCTCTTGTAAAGAGGAGCCTAGTAGGGGAGCAGCTTAGCACATAGACAGGCCAGGACTTGGGGAGTGCAAAGGTGAGTTAGATCCACTTTTACCCACATCTACTGGGTTATGCTATATGCTCTTTGGCTGCAGCCCTAGATCTAGGACGTTACATTTTGAACATCACAGTTTACAATTACATTGTAAAGTTCCTTTAAAAAAAGGGAAGCAAATGTGCCAGACTGAGAGCAGTGAGAAGTGGAGTGCTCCATTTGTCCAAATAACATATACAATATGGACAGCAGCAATACGTCTTGCCCTGTTGCCCCTATTAATATGCCTCAGCTATGGCTTGTAGGAATCACCTTTAGGGATAAGAGGGGCTACCATAACCATTCTGGATTTGGCCTCTCTGCTGAGACTGCAAATTGTGCAGGAGTTTTGTGGTGAGGATGCCTGCGTGACTACGACCTGGACTGAGACCACCACCTCATTTCATACAGCCATCAAATGGTAAACACTTTCATTTACAAACCTTCATTCCATCTGTTATTTGTACATTACTGTCATTTCTGCCTCTCTCCTCATGTAGCTGCACAGCACACCGGTCTGTAGACTTTCAGAACTGTTTGCTGTATGCAGATCTTGGGAAGGTTTGCTATCAGAAATCAATATTTTAAATGATGTTTTCCCTAGAAGATTATCATCATTGTACAATCAAAATATTTTGCAATTTCTGAAAGCTCAAAGAAATATTCTACGTATGAGCTGACAGCGAACCATAATCAAATTGTCAAGCAATTGCTCCTACTGTGTCAAAGTGAGAATGTTAGATTACATGTGTCAGCATGTGAAGGTAAAGACTGCATAGTGAACAGCACGTTGAAAGCTTGATAGGAGATGGGAAGTTTATCGCTGTAAACTGTAACCTATTGTAGACAGTTCTGCTACCTCAGCAGTCCTTAGTTGCATTGTAAATCTTTATGACCAATAAAATGCCTTAGTTTTGGCACTTGAAAAACACTTTAAAAATTTTCTGCCAACTTTATTTGGCCAATTAAATTGAAGACTAATTGTTAATCCAAAGGGTTAAGTAATAAAAGATGCTGAATGATAGTATCTTACGTACCCTAGTTATTTACTGAATCTAATATTATCACCACTATAATCTCTTCAAACAGGCCCCAAATGGATGTTGCTGTTCTACCTGAGTAAGAAAAATAGCTCATTTGTTCAACATATGCATTAGCTGCTAGCCTGTTTTAAGCTATTTAAAAATTTATGTTCAAATTATTTTCTCCAGTTTTCCTGTCCTTTTACCTACTCTCTAAACTCCTCAGTCTTACTGTCCAATATGGCTGTTCTGCAGACTACCACTAAGAACATCTCCTAATGGTATCTATTCTTCAGTGACCTTGGGCCCAACCTGAAATGTGCTGAGCACTCAGACTCCCATTAACTTCAATGAGAATTGAGCATGCTCATCCCCTTATGGGATATCAAAAGTGCGGAGCACTACCTTAGCTTGTCTAAACATTCAGATACCTATCTGTCCCTTGAAGGCAAGGGTCAGAGTATATTTTTGAGAGCAAGTCATATCAGGTTTTTAGCTTTGATAGCCAGCTTCTTATTCAGGTACAGTAACTCCCCACTTAACGTCCTCTTGCTTAACGTTGTTTTGATGTTACGTCCCTGCACCATTACAGAACATACTTGTTTAAAGTTGTGCAATGGTCCCCTATAATGTTGTTTGGCCACTTGCTTTGTCCATGGCTGGCAGCCCCCCATCAGCTCCTGTATGCCCTCCCCAGTGCCTCCCACTCGCCATTGGACCCTGCAGATCTTGCCTTTCCCCTGCTCCCCCTGCCTCCTGCCTGCGGCAATCAGCTGTCTTGCGGCATTCAGGAGGGAGAGGGAGGAGTGAAGACATGGCACACAGCCTCCCACCTCCCTCCCCTGCCTCCTGAATGCCGCAAACCAGCTGACTGCCACAGGCAGGGGATGGGGGGAGGCTGCGGGATGCGTCCTCCTTCTCCCCCTAGCCTCCTGAATGCCATAAGACAGCTGATTGCTGGGGGCAGGAGGCGGGGGGTAGCAGGGGGACGGCGCTGATCCACAGAGTCTGCTGGTGGGTGGGAGGTGCTGGGGGGAGGCACAGAGGAGTTGATAGGGGGGCTGCCAGCCTGTTTAATACTTGTATTAAATTGCTTGTTTAAAATTGTTTAAAATGTATATAATGCCTTTTGTCTGGCAAAAAAAAAAATTCCCTGGAACCTAAGCCCCGCTATTTACATTAATTCTTATGGGGAAATTGGATTTGCTTAAAGTTGCATTTTTCAGGAACATAACTACAACGTTAAATGAGGAGTGTCATGGTACAATTCCCCACTCTGAACCCCAGCGTCCAAGAGATGGGGTACCAGCATGAATTTCTCTAAGCTTAATTACCAGCTTAGAACCTGTAGTGCTGCCACCAACCAGGACTTCCAGTGCCTGGTACACTCTGGTCTCCCCAAAACCTTGCCCGGGGAACCCCAAGACCCCTTTTCAATTCTTGAGGAGGGAAGTTTCTTGGTAAGTGTGCTGTTAGTTTTTGTTGTTGTTCATCGTCTGGGGCCTCATGAGGGACCAGACGTGCAACCTAGGTTGCTCTCCCATCCTCCGATTACAGGCTCTTTTATAAGTTCAAAATAGTAGAGTACAGATAGAGAAAGGATTAGGCTTTATGTTTGTTTTCTTTATTTGCAAGAGTGCATTTGCCTGGAAGGAGTTTAAATTGTGTATTGGCTGAATTCCCTGGTGAATCCAGACCCAGTCCCCTGGGGTCTCACCCAGATATCCTGCCTCCTGATTGGTCCTCTGGTCAGGTGACAGCCAGGCTTACTGAACTTGTTAACCCTTTACAGTCAAAGAGATATAAAGTACTTCTGTGCTATTAACTTTTCTTATCTGTTTATGACAAGGAGTTACTGTATATTATTTAGTTGTAAAACCAGAATATGAATATATATATAGAGAGAGATTTTACAAATATATTAGTTACCCCTCATATATTTAGGTGAACAACTATTCTGATAGGTTTCAGAGTAGCAGCCATATTCATCTGTATCTGCAAAAAGAACAGGAGTACTTGTGGCACCTTAGAGACTAACAAATTTATTTCAGCATGAGCTTTTGGGAGCTACAGCTCACTTGTTCGGATGCATAGGATGGAACACACAGACAGGAGATATTTATACATACAGAGAACATGAAAAGGTGGAAGTATGCATACCAACAGGAAGAGTCTGTACATTTTCTTCCTCAGAGCCATTATGGAACACATCACAAATACATAATTTGATACATATAGGGGCCAGATCCATGGCTTTTGTAAATCAGCACAGCTCCACCAATTTACATGAGGATTTAGCCTACCATTTTGGAAAATGTTCATTGTGGATACAGTGGTTTATATCTGTTGATTTATTTGGTAAATACACATTGAAATTATTAGACTTCTCCGTGTAACTCCTGTTGGCATTCACAGGAGCCACATGCACTTACAGCCAAATCCCATCCCCAGTCAATGGGACTTTGCCATTGACTTCAGTGGCACCAAATTTCGCTCTTACGGAGTGGAGAATTATGCACGCTTGTATTAATTTGGAAAGTGTCTATTTTCTTTGGAGCAACTTCCAGGTTTTTCAGATGCAAAGAACTGCAATTTGAAGCTTGCATAGTTAAAAGGAAAAGAGAAATAGCAAAAGAAAGTTCTGACAGCAATGTCAGCTTGACCACTTTACACATAAATGTACACCATGAAATACCACTGAACTAAAAAGTTGTAGAATACAATTCTATATATGGACAACATGGCTATACATGGGCAACATGGCTAATGTAAAGGCACTTTCAGGACCCTGGCCTAGATTTTCAGTTGCTGCTTGGATACTCACAGCACAACTAGGGCAGGAGGGAGAAAAGGGTGCAAAGTGATTACTATTAATAACAATATCTACTGAATTAGAAAGGAAGTATCATTATCCCCATTATAGATGGGGAAACCGAGGCACAGAGTGATAAAGTAACTTGTCCAACGTTACCCAACAGGCCAAGGACAACCTGGAAATAGAACCCAGCTCTCCTAAATCCCAGTCCAGTGCTCTATTCATTTGGAAATACTATCTTCCTCCTCAGAACCTGAGCTTATTGCGTCCTATGTTATAAGTGAGAGCAGTCTCAAGAAGAATCTCCTAGGTGAAAATGTCTTTTGAGCAGATTTTTCATTTTATCAAAACCAATGAGGAGTCCTTGTGGCACCTTAGAGACTAACAAATTTATTTGGGCATAAACTTTCATGGGCTAGAAGCCACTTCATCAGATGCATGGAGTGGAAAATACAGGAGCAGGTATAAATACATGAAAAGATGTGGTTTGCCTTACCAAGCGTGAGGTCAGTCTAACGAGACAATTCAATTGACAGCCGGATACCAAGGGAGGAAAAATAACTTTTGAAGTGGTAATGAGAGTGATCCATTTCAAACAGTTGACAAGAAGGTGTGAGTAGCAGCAGGGGGAAATTAGTATTGGGGAAATTAGGTTTAATGATCCAACCACTCCCAGTCTTTATTCAGGCCTAATCTGATGGTGTTCAGTTTGCAAATTAATTCCAGTTCTGCAGTTTTACATTGGAGTCTGTTTTTGAAGATTTTTGTTGAAGAATTGCCACTTTCAGGTTTGTTATTGAGTGACCAAGGAGATTGAAGTGTTGTCCTACTGGTGTTTGAATGTTATGATTCCTGATGTCAGATTTGTGTTCATCTATTCTTTTGTGCAGAGACTGTCTGGTTTGGCCAATGTACAGAGGGGCATTGCTGGCACATGATGGCATATACCACATTGGTAGATGTGCAGGTGAACAAGCCTCTGATGTGTGGCTAGGTCTTATGATGGTGTCCCTTGAATAGATATGAGCACAGAGTTGGCATCGGGGTTTGTTGCAGGGTTTGGTTCCTGGGTTGGTGTTTTTGTTGTGTGGTGTGTGGTTGCTGGTGAGTATTCACTTCAGGTTGGAGGGCTGTCTGTAAGCGAGGACTGGCCTGCCTCCAAGTTCTGTGAGAGTGAGGGTATGTCTACACTATGGGATTATTCCAATTTTACATAAACTGGTTTTATAAAACAGATTGTATAAAGTCGAGTGCACGCAGCCACACTAAGCACATTAATTCGGCGGTGTGTGTCCATGGTCCGAGGCTAGCGTCGATGTCCGGAGCGTTGCACTATGGTTGCATTCCAGTAGCTATCCCATAAGTTCCCAGTCTTCCGCCCCTTAGAATTCTGGTGTTGAGACCAGAAGCAAAAAATCATTTGTAGCAAGCGTGATTCTCTCTGGAAATTCGTCAGTCATAAACCTTCGGTCTGGAGACAACGGTAGCAAATCATTCGCGCCGTTATTTTCCCGGGATTGCCCTGGCAGACGCCAAGACAGCAACTCATAACCCATTCAGCTAATATTTTTTTGTTTTTCTTTTTACAGTCACCTGTATGTGACTGGATGCCGCAGACAGAGGCGATAACTCCAGCGCTACACAGCAGCACTCATTTTGCTTGCATGATAGCAGAGATGGTTAATAGTCGTGTACCATCTGCTGCTGGGTAACTGGCAATGAGATGACAAGTTATCTGTCCCTCTGTATGTCTCTGTCATGGGTGCCCTGGCTGAGATCGGCTGGGGCGCAAAAGCAAAACTGGATGACTCCCCAAGTCAATCCCTCCTTTATGGTTTTGAAAATAGGTCAGTCCCTGCCTAGAATATGGGAAATGTACTAGAGAACCCGCATATCAGAGATCACCGCTGTCAGATCCGAGCAGAAAGATGAGCTACATGCCATTCACGGGAAGCCCATCGCAACACTCCACCTTGGCTTCCCTCCTCCCCCAACCTTCCTGGGCTACCGTCGCCCGCGCTCCCCATTTGTGTCATGAAGTTATAAAGAAATGCAGGAATAAGAACAGTGACTTGTTTAGAGATAAAATGAGGGGGAGGTCACCAGGCTATGACAGTCCAGGAGGAATTAAGCTGTGTGGGGGAGAGGAGCCCAGCATCCCACTGCTATGATAGTCCAGGCAGTACAGAATCTTTTCTTTACAACATGAAAGGGAGGGGCTGTGATTGAAGCTCAGCTCTTGCTATGATGAAGACTTAACAGCCGTTCTGTCCCATCTACTGGGAGTGACCAGGAATCATTTATTTTACCCAGGTGCCCCCCCCACCCGGCAGCGCCTCATTCAGGCCAGCCAGAGGTATTCAGCAGTTATCAAGCATTGGAGACACTCAACGGGTTGATAAGGACCGTTACCAGTCTCACTGCACCATCTGCCACCGGGGAGGGGAGAGGAGGCGAATACTGCGCTAACTGCTGCAGCATCGCGTCTACAAGCAGCATTCAGTAGACAAGGCAGGTCACATTGAAGAAGAAGTCAAGAAATGATTTCTTTCCCTTAGGGAGTAAAGAGGAGCTTATCCCTGAACCAGAACAATGTTTTTGAACCTACAGGCATTGGGAGCTCAGCCAAGAGTGCAAATACTTTTCGGAGACTGCTTGTGACTGTGGGATAGCTGGAGTCCTCAGTACCCCTCCCTCACATGAGCGTCCATTTGAGTTTTCTGGCTTCGTTACGCTTGTCACGCAGCCCTGTGTAACCTGGAGATTTTTTTCAAACTTTGGCATTTCGTCTTCTGTAACAGAGCTTAAAAGAAACAGATTTGTTTCCCATAACAGATCAGATCCATAGCTCCGTGCTAGCATCTTTTTAGATTTGGGACTGCATTGCCACCGTGCTGATTAGAGCTCTCAACAGGAATAGTGAAAACCTAAATTTCGCGGGGCAACCTGGCCACACATCCCGAGTTCAGATATGCTTCCAGAGCGTCACAGTGTGCACGTGTGGGATACCGCCGGAGGCCAAGTACTGTGATTTGCGGCAATAAACTCTAATCGCATATGGTAATACTCCGATTTTAGCACTACTCCTCTCGTTGAGGAGGAATACAGAAACCGATTTACAGAGCCCTTTATATCGATATAAAGGGCCTCGTAGTGTGGACGGGTACAGCATTAAATCGGTTTAACACTGCTAAAATTGGTTTAAACGCGTAGTGTAGACCAGGCCTGAGGGATCGTCCTTCAGGATAGGTTGTAGATCCTTGATGATGTGCTGGAGAGGTTTTAGTTGGGGGCTGTAGGTGATGGCTAGTGGCGTTCTGTTGCTTTCTTAATTGAGCCTGTCTTGTAGTAGGTGACTTCTAGGTACCCTTCTGGCTCTGTCAATCTGTTTCTTCACTTCACTAGGTGAGTACTGTTGTTTTAAGAATGCTTGATAGAGATCTTGTAGGTGTTTTTGTCTGAGACATCAGAGCAAGTGTGGTTATATCTTAGAGATTGGCTGTGGACAATGGATCGTGTGATGTGGTCTGGATGAAAGCTGGAGGCATGTAGGTAAGTATAGTGGTCAGTAGGTTTCTGGTATAGGGTTGTATTTATGTAACTATCATTCATTAGCACTGTAGTGTCTAGGAAGTGGACCTCTTGTGTGGACTGGTCCAGGCTGAGGTTGATGGTGAGGTGGAAATTGTTGAAATCTTGGTGGAATTCCTCATGGCCTTCTTCCTATGAGTCCAGATGATGAAGATGTCATCAATGTAGTGAAAGTAGAGTAGGGGTGCAAGGGGACGAGAGCTGAGGAAGCGTTGTTCTAAGTTCCACTGACTTAAGGTATAAATTGTCTCCAAATCTGAAATAGTTGTGGGTGAGGACAAAGTCACGACGTTCAACCACAAAGTTCAGGTTTACCGTGATGGTATTGGGGATGCTATTCCTGATGGCTTGTAGTCCATCCTTGTGTGGCATGTTGGTGTAGAGGGCTTCTACATCCATAGTGGCCAGGACGGTGTTTTCTGGAAGATCACCAAAGGGTTGTAGTTTCTTCAGGAAGTCAGCGGTGTCTTGAAGATAGCTGGGAGTGCTGGTAGCACAGGACCTGAGGAGAAAGTCCACATAGCCAGACAATCCTGCTGTCAGGGTGCCAATGCCTGAGATGATGGAACATCCAGGATTCCCAGGTTTATGGATTTTGGGTAGCAGATAGAATACCCCTGGTCGGGGCTCTAGGGGTGTGTCTGTGCAGATTTGTTCCTATGCTTCTTTAGGGAGTTTCTTGAGCAGATAGTGTAGTTTCTTTTGGTAATCCTCAGTGGGGTCAGAGGGTACTGGCCTGTAGAATGTGGTGTCAAAGAGTTGTCTAGCAGCCTCTTGTTCATATTCCAACCTATTCATGATGACTACAGCACCTTCTTAGTCAGCCTTTTTTATTATGACGTCAGAGTTGTTTCTGAGGCTGTGGATGGCATTGTGTTCTGCACAGCAGAGGTTATGGGACAAGTGATGCTGCTTTTCCACAATTTCACCCCATGCACATTGGCGGAAGCACTCTATGTAGAAGTCCACACAGATTCCTTCTTTTTATAATGTTGGAGGAAGCTTTCTGTGGATTAGTGTGGTGTGCAGTGGTGTGTTTGAAATATTCCTTGAGGCGGAGACGTCAAAAGGAGGATTCTAGGTCACCGCAGAACAGTATCATGTTTGTGGGGATGCAAGAAGAAGAATAATCTCACTACAGTATAGTAGTCCAGGGCAACACTAAGGAGTCACACAAATAAGGAAACTCAAAGTTAAGGCTAGGCTAAAAGCTTGTTGATGATTTTGAGATGTGTATTTTCCAGTCTTTTGAAACTTCTGTTTACTTTCAATTTGCAAGTCTTTTCACTAGTCAATTAGTATTCAGTGTCAGTCATTGTCTCATCCTGAGGATTTCTCAGCTTTATTCCACTAGGCAAATGCATCCCTTTAATGAAAATTTGTTGATTGTCTTGACAGCTACAATGGCTGCTGACTTTCACATATCACCTGCGCTTAAATAATGAATTTCCATTGGCTGCTCACTGTGTCCACCCCCCAACCTCCCTGCACACAGTAGGAGCTAAAACAAGCAAGAATTAAGTAACAATTACTATTGCTTTTAACTCTTGATTTGAAACTGCTTGCTTGTGGTTTATTTTTGCATAGCTATCCAAACTGTCTAGCTAAAAAGACATTTAAAATATATGTTGTATTGTGAGTCAGGCTATACTGCCAAGGCTTATTATGATGATAAAATAAATGATAATGCTCATATTTTGCCAACAGAAATATTGGCCCACAACCTTTTCTTTCAGCAGATTTCATCGTTGCGGTCTATCTGTATGGAGTGTAATGAAAGGACTCAAGTTCAGCATAGTTGGTCCCTTTTCAAAAGACCCTAAATACACATGTTCAAGGGATGAATCTCCCTGCTCCCTTCAATTTCTCCAGTAATTAGCAGGACTTTATAATTAGAAGAATGTCTTTGTTTTATCATTCTAGCAGGAGGAGGCTTTGTTGTCTTACATCTTAATAATTTATCATTCACTTGATAAGAATTCTAAAAGATTAGTCGATAAGAATAAACAGTCTCAGGGAGATAGCTCTTTGATACCGACTTTGTTAATTTTGCAGCAACTGAATCAGTCTTCTGTCATTACAATTTAAGAAGCAGAATTGCCAAATCATCATTTTGAGGAAGTTACTACTGCCAAATCTTTTACAAAATGATCATATTAATTAAATCCTTTAAAACAAAACAACAACAAAAATTACAGCTCTCCTTACTACACAGGATGAAGGAAAAACTGCAAAGGGTGGGAATGTCAAAACAATTATAAATGAAGAGACTCATCTGCAATTTCTGCTCTAAAATTAAAAGGGAAGGAGAGGAAGCCAAATATTCTTGTAAATACTCAAGCATAGTTAGGCACGGGCAGATTAATTCAAATAAAATTAGAACCAACTTGACCCTTTATTTGCAGCTCTGAAGGTTCAAAATATTATGATAAACTTGTTTCATTTTAACATATCTCACTACTTCCTAGTTTGGGTATGGACTAAAAGTAAATGAAACCCTGCAAGGAAGGTTGTTCTAGAGAGGGGACAATCTAGTGGGTTTAAGCACAAAACTAGGAACTGGGACTTCTTGCCAAGACACCGACTCCCTCTGTGGTCTTGGACAAGTCTCGTAACTTCTCTTTATCTGTTTCCCCATCTGTAGTCTGGCATAATAGCATGTACTTTCTTTATAGGTATTATTTAGTTAATGTCAATACAGAACTTTGAAGATTAAAACAGGTATGTTTTATAGACTGGTTGTCATATTTAAAAACAGCTGACGGTAGGGTGCAAATGCAGAGAAGCACCCTCCTAGCAGAGGCTGCTGGAAGAAGAAGCTCAGTGGCCTCTAGAACTCCCCAAAGAGCAGATCCACCCTGGGAGTTTTGAAGAAGATGCAGTTTGTGTCAGTGACAGATCCATTGGCTGGTCAGAACCATGGCTCCAGCATTATTGAAGAGGCACTTCGCATGATTTCAAGTGTGAGGGCCACACACTACCCATTTTACTCACATATGACTACTCTGAAGAGTAAGAACAGCAGGATTTGAAGTTCAAAGATCAAAGTAAGGGCCAGTACCTAATCTCAGTTGTATTAGTGTAAATGCAGCAAAAACAACAAGGAGTCCTTATGGCACCTTAGAGACTAACACATTTATTTGGGCATTAGCTTTCATGGGGTAAAACCCACTTCATCAGATGCATGGAGGGGAAAATACAGTAGCAGGTATATATACACAGTACATGAAAAGGTGGGAGTTGCTTTACCAAGTGCGGGGTCAGTGTTAATGAGATAATTCAATTAAAGTGGAAGTGGGCTATGCTCAACAATAGAATACCAAGGGAGGAAAAAAATCACTTTTGTAGTGGTAATGAGGGTGGCCCATTTCAAATAGTTGACAAGAAGGTATGAGTAACAGTAGTGGGAAATTAGTATGGGTAAATTAGTTTTTGTAATGACTCATCCACTCCCTGTCTTTATTCAGGCCTAATTTGATAATGTCCAGTTTGCAAATTAATTTCATTTCTGCAGTTTCTCATTAGAGTCTGTTTTTGAAGTTTGTTTTGTTGAAGAACTGCCACTTTTAAGTCTGTTATTGAGTGACCAGGGAGACTGAAGTATTTTCCTACTGGATTCTGAATGTTGTAATTCCTGATGTCAGATTTGTGTCCGCTTATTCTTTTGCATAGATACTGTCCAGTTTGGCCAATGCAAATGCAGTGTAGC
Organism: Chelonoidis abingdonii; assembly: GCF_003597395.2. Taxonomy (NCBI): domain Eukaryota; kingdom Metazoa; phylum Chordata; order Testudines; family Testudinidae; genus Chelonoidis; species Chelonoidis abingdonii. Next base: position 42,452,253 of record NC_133775.1, on the reverse strand, counting down.
TCAACCAAAATAAATGAAGTTACTCTAGAGTTACAGTGGTGCAATTGAGATAATAATTTAGCCCAATGCATCATGAATAGGTCTCTCTCAGGCCCAACATATAACATAAGTAAGATTTCTAAAATTCTGGATTATGTTTTCTACCATTGTAAGTTAAGATATTTAACAGCCCTAGGAGAAATGAAAAACAAGTGGGATTTAGTCATTTTCTAAATAAGCCAGCAAATCTTGTCACTTAACAGCTGTTTATGTTGTCTTTTTCAATATTATTATTATTCCTTTGAAGCATCCCATTTTATCTGAAGAAATGAAGATGATGAAAAAGAGGAAAATTCTCTCTTATAGTAACAGTTATGGTAATTTTAGAAGCATGTATCATGTCAGTCAATGTTTAAAAGTAATTTGAAAACATTAAAATGATTTTTTTCATGTTGATCATAGCCAGCTTCTCAGCAATAATTTCCTCAGTCTTCATTACTGCAGCCTTCTCATACTAATTTCACTAGTGCACTAATAAAACATGACATTTCATTCAAATAAACGTTGTGCATTGTAGAATGGAAAATTTACAGCCTGAATCTGATCCCAGCAGTGTCTGCCTGTGTCTTTAAGGACTTGTTTACACTGCCCAGCAGTTTGGACTACAGTTTGGAATAACAGTGCACACCAAAGTGCTGTACTGTAACTCCCCTGTGTGGATCATACAGGCGCAAACTAAAAGGTTCCTAGTACACGTTAATGTAATCCTTTTTCACGCTCTTATAGTCTCAACTTCAGGACAGCATAGTCCCAGCCTAACTGTTTTTGGAGTCTCTGAACAGTGGATTAAATCCGATCTTCTGAGGGAAACAGTTCTTGAAATTTATTATCTACTTATATGACCCCATCATGGGAGTATGTAAGCACCTCAGAAACATCAATTTTCCTTAAACTGTTAAGTGTGGCTGAAAGGATGAGCTAGAAGAGGCCTAAACCTCCATGTAAGGGACTTGGAACCTGATAGCCCATAGTCGAGGACTGTGGCTAACTTGTGCTCTGTGCTCCTCCTGTTGAATATGTGGGTTCTGGCATCTTCTCAGAGCAGCTGCTAGAATGTGACCTTATTTAACTAACTTCTATTTGCCTTCACCAATATTAAAAATCTCTTATTCATAATATCTGGAATTATTTTGTATCAAACAACTCATTGCTTTATTAGCTAGTTAGGCATATTCACACTATGTTTTCCAATGTTCAATATTATCCTTGGCATATCCAAGAAGTGTAAGTTAACACAGTAACAAACATAATGCTGTTTACTGTATATTACATTTAAATATCTGTGTTGCTAAACTCTGGATACTTTTGTGTGCATATATTCATCTGGGTGCAGAAGGACGTGTGTATAAATCATGTTTCCTTCAGGTAAAATATCTCTCTGATTCCCAAAGTCTCTTTTCAGTCTCTGAAGCCTTTAAAGAAACATGCACAGTGTACAAGACAAATTTTATATTCAACATGCAGTTCTTTTTCTTCCTTACTGTATGTGCCAGACTGATCCTGTGACAATTTGTATTGTACAAAATGAAAACATGCCTCTCTTTCTATTCTGCTCTTGGTTCTCATGGTTGTCTTAGTTGTCAATTTTGAAAACTTTCTTTCAATTAAAATGTGATCTACAGGTTTCAGTGTAATAATTATTGTTTATTTTTAAATCCTGCCTGAACAAGAGAAGTAGAGAAGGAGTTCAGTCTATTGGATAAGGCACTGAACTCAGAGTCAGGACACCTAGGTTCTGTTATCGGATCTGTGACTGACCTGCTGTGCGAGGTTGGGCAAATTGCTTGACCTCTCTGTGCTTCTGTTTTCACTCTTATCCTTTATCTGTCTTTTCTATTTAGGTTGTTAAATTTTCAGGGCATGGGCTGTCTCTTATTATTGCTTTAGTTTGTATGGTTGCTAGCATCTTGGGATCCTGATCTTGGTAGGGTGCTACAGTAATGCAAACAATATAATATCAAAGGGCTCATTTTGAGTGGGCTGTCAAATGCTAATGCACAACTGCATAACATCTTCTAGAGATCCTGAGTATTTTACTCAAGAAACCAAAAAAGCCACAGGAAACAACCTACTTTTTTCCATGTATAGTTAGGATGCCAGGGCACATTCAGACACAGCAATAAGCTTTTTGCTTCTGTATAAACTATGCACAGCAGGTCACACTGTTGGTCTGTCTGTTTGGATTCAGCTGAGAAAGAGACAAGATTCTTGTCAATAATCCAAAGAACACTCTATGGGCCTGATTTATAAAAGAAGTTCTGTACCTACAACAACAGTCAGATTTTCAGAAGAGCTCAGCTCCAGTTTAGGCACCAATATAAAGTGACCAGATTTACAAAAGAGCTCAGCATGAATTCTTTTAAAAATCTGACCATAAGTGTCACATTGGAAGCAGTTGGGTGCTGAGAATTTTGGAAAATCTGTCCTTAATTTAGGTGCCTAAACGGAATCTGAGATCTTTTGAAAATCTGCTTTCAGTTATAGGTGCTGAGCGCTAGAAAATATAGCTCTGAGCTCTTTTAAAAATCTGGCCACACATCTGTTAAATTAGAAAACCCTGGGAATGATCTTTTGTTATACATATTTACATTCCTCATTGATTTCAATGGGAGCTGGCTATAACATCTGGTGATTATGACTTGTATATTATTATACAGCATAAATATGTTTTGGGGAATGAAAAAATCATTATCTGTTCATGGGCTATGACAAAGCTCTTGAATGCATTTATCATCATTCTCTTTTTTATGTTTAAACTATGCATCTCACCCACAAAGTAACTTTTAAATTGATGACAGGTTGGGGCAAACTTAGTCCTACTGTAAGTGAAAAACTTCCTCCTGAAATTAATGGCAGGTCCATTCTTTGTGCAAGTTCTGAGTGTGGACACTAGATTTCATAAACCACTATTTATGAAAAGATTCCATTTGAGATCATTTTTAACTTTTCACAGCACTTGTATCTATTTCCTGGTTTAAGGTAATAGAGGGGGTTTAGAAGCAAAATCCTGTCCCCACTGATATCAAAAGCAAACTGCCTTCAATGGGACAGGCTTTCACCCTAGCAATCAAAGACTATCTTCATTGTGGCCTGTCTAGATTATAACCTGTCTACTCTGTTTAACTTCATTTTCATGAGGGTGGTTCTCATAATCACAGCATTCTGGCCTCAGCAAAATTCTGGGAATTTAGAGATCAACCAGCATCTGAGCTTGGGCTGGTATGTGCTGACTAACTGCCTTCATGGTGTCACACAGGAACCATCAGAACATCACCTGGTGCAAAGGGGTGGAGGCCCAACCAAGGATACTGATGAGTCCTTTAGCAGTATATTTCCTTTACCCTTTTCCAGAAGCCAAACCTTCTTATAGAGACTAGATTTATCCCTTTGAGTACAGACTATAAAAGACTCAGGGCCCCTCTGGGTGAATGGGCCTACCTCAAACTATAAGGTATTATCATTGTTGTTAGTGATACTTATTATAAATTATTTATGGATGAGCTAAAGCAATTTCAGAAACTGAGGTGAGGATGGTCAGCACTAATGGCTGGAGCAGTGGAAGTCATGCCTACAAGTTAGAGGCAGGAGTTAAATGTGGTGTTGCAACAAGGTAATAGTATGGTTAGGAACATGTCTAGAAAAAAAGCAAGGCTGAAATAGGACTAGGAACAAGGCTAGAGCAGGCCAAGGCTACTGGAGTCTGTCACCACTATCAGACAGAGGAACATTCTAAGCCATAAAGCAACATTGAGCAGGTTGAGTTACTAGTTATCTTGTGAGGCTTATATACCTGCCCTAAGAGTCACCAAACCAGCTCCTGGCTTGTACATTGACTGGAGCCTAACACAAGAATGACCTATCACTGCATGTGGCTTAATCAGGCTTTAGTTCAGGATGACTCATTACCTCATAGGCAGCACTTGGACTCATTGGAAACTCTGGATCCCATAACTGGCATACCTGAATTGTCAAGACCACCTAGCCACAGCCCTTGAAAGATCTTAATTTCAGTCTCCCAATTATTACCATATGGTGTTAGGGCTTTAGACTTCAATCATCATGTTTTGTTTATATTTTATTTCTCAGATTTTTATATGTTATGTATTATTCCTTCAGATTTGCTTGAATGAAGTCAATGTGGCAATGTACCAGAATTTTCTGCAATGGCATCGTTTGCATTAAGAATAAACACCTTAGCCAATTTTCCTGCTAGAATAACTCCATTGACTTCAGATGACTTATGGCAGCAAAGAATTTGGCTCTCTCTACGCAAAGGTACATTAAAATGGTCGCACATTATGTGTCTATGTTCATGAATATGAAGGGAGGTAATACTGTCTATGGTGAACTCTTTCTGTACCCAGGGGAGCAGAAAGCATATTGGGGCAGTAAAAGAGTGACTTCTACCTGATAAATAATTACAGATCCATTTTAATGTCTCAGGTCCCAAGCATAGGTCACCAAACTTAACCAACAATAACCTGCCATCCATTAAAGTTGAAGAGCATATATGATTTTTTATTTTAAAAAGACCACTCTCACTAATCACCTTCATTTAAGGCATTATACAAAATCATTCACTTTCATTAATAAGTGATCAATCTTTGAAAGTCTTATATAAAATCTAGGTTATCTGTGAATCATAAATGTACTTTACTCCTTAGTGAATAATCTTTGATGTAGGTGGAAAAATGGACATAAAATTCTACTGCACCTCAGTTTTCTCTCATTTATGAGAAGGAGCAACAATGGAATGTTGCTGAATCAGGCTTATCTAGAAAGTATGGTAAAGGGTATTTCATACTAATACTGCTTGGCACTTATACAGGGCTTTTCTTCTGTAGATCTCAAAGCACTTTACAGACATGGGTCAGTATTAACATCATTTTACACGTAAGGAATCTGAAGTCCAGAGAGGGTAAAAGAAACATTTAAAAAAGTAACCTCTGATGTTTTGCAGTAAGTGACTGCCAAAGTGACCCAGCATCTCATAGCAAATCATTGGCAAGCTTGGACTAGAACTTGACACCCACTCGTGTACTCTATCCATTGCCCAGATGGTCTGCATTTCATTACACTGTTTCAGACTATAATTAATCTCTAGATTTCATTCTTGTTAAAACCCAATAAGTAGTTAATTACAATTTTATATCCTGTCATATTCTACTATTAATTGTTATTAGATGTGTATATATATAGATACCATTCCTGTACTGTTCAGGGGCAAAGATTACACTGCATATTTCATCATCTACTTTCAGCCAGTGAAATGTCAATAGTGTGATACACTTGCTTGATGCGTAAACATATATATTTGGGGAACTAAGTGAGTCCTTAATAAAAGAAATAAAATAAAAATAATAAAAGCATGTTTTAGATTTGGGGTACACAAACACCAATAGATTATTTAACTTCAACCCAACCCACATCATTAGTGCAAGCAGCAAAATTAGTGGAGTGTAGATCAGGGCTCTAAGTGACCCAGTACAAAATGATATGGGAGTCTATGTGGCATGGTTTCAAACAAACAAACAAACAAACTCACTAGAAATGAAGGAAACCAAAATACCAATCAAAACAGGAATAAAGGGTTTCTGACAGCTGAGAAACAAAACCATGATTTCATTCGTAACTAGATCTGGAATAACAAGTATGCAATCCCTGGGACTGCCTTGTTCGTTAGATTTTTATAGTTTCAGAGGCACAACACATGTTTTCAATTCCACTGCCTAACTCCAACAGATCCATAATAATGTTGACATTCCCTTGAAACGTCACTGAAACATTTTGTTGTTTTTATCCTTCCAAAAATTCTGCATATCTTTCCAAAACCTTTTTTGTATTCTTTCCCTCACCCTGAAGACTTTTTGAATTCTCAATTCGCAGCACTCCTTCCATTTCTAGTGGGCTAGAACTCCTTCGTGAACATTTGCCATTGACTGAAACTGACCACAAAAAGGCTCAATCCAGGAACACATTTTGTTTTATAATTAAAAAAAAAAATCAGTTAAAAATACAAAAGCTCTTGAAGTCTATATACAAAAATAAAATAAAAATTCCAGTTTCAATAGCTTTTTTGTACTCAGAGAAATATGGAAAATGCTTAGTTCATAATGTGACCCAATTTCTTTTAGTACTTTGAAATAAATAAAAATTAAACAAGACACTTAATTCTGCAGAGTGGCTACTGCACATGAACAGTAGTTTTCTGACATGACAGACTGTAATTGTTTCCTTTCAGGGTGGGTAGGAGTAGGGAGAGAGAAGGAGGGAAGGAAATTCTTCTGAGCACCTCTAGGAGCATTCAGTATTCCTAGGGTCCTTTATTTTCATTTTTTATTTTTTTAAATTTTTCTCAGGAATTTGTCAATGTTTACTACTACAACCAAACCAGCTGATAATCGGTGCAAAAACTATTAATGATTTTTATTAATAAAATATTGGATAAATATTGGTTTTTTATTTTGGTGGAAGGAAGGACAAGAAAAATATTCAGTAGATTTATGCTTTGATGAATGGAATTCAGTGTGGTTTGCTGCAGAACTAAAACAGAACTCAAAACACAATGCCACCTCTGAGTTTAAGAAAACAATATATATCTCCAATTCCCAAATCAAACTTTTCATTTGAATAAACAGTTCACTGTTGTAGACTTAGAACTATTAGCCTATAAATATTTACATTTAATAATTGAGCCCAATATTTTAAAACATGTATAAAACACTCACTGTCTTACGTGAAGTCCTTTGGGGCAATTTCCAAAAATCCTGCATAGTGCAGGCTCACAGCAACCTTTTTAAAGGAGTCTTTTCCAACGCCTGGTATCCTACAGTCTTGGATGTAGCCAAATTTAGAAAATACTCTGTCCACGTCAGCTGAGCCAGGTGGGACAATGAGGATACAAGAGGCAGCATGGCTCAATGTCAGAAAGTCGGTGTGGTGGATTTTCCAGAATTCAAGAGGAGCACCGGAGCCATTGTCCAGGGAAGGCATTGCCATGTTGATGTGGAATTCACTTTGTAGTTCTGCACCTTCTTCACCAGAAGCCACAAAGGGGTAGATTATATGAGCACATTCTTTAAATTTATCAGCTGAGGCCACAGTTTTACAATGCAGGTCAAACAGAACAATGACTTTCCAGAATGATGATTCACTGTGAAGAACTTCAGGGGAAATATTGCGAGTGACAGTAGTTTCCCACTTTTTTGACAGCATTTCGTAAAAACTTCTGAAAGCTTTTGGGAGGTTGTCCTGTTCAGTCGCTGTCAACATAGATTCCAGATAAGTGCGTTTTCATTTAAAGTTTTACAGAAACAAGCTGCAGCTGTTTGCTAACTTTTCAAATGTCAGATCTGGCAAAATGAGCACAGGCCTCTCCACAAAAAATCAAAAAATGAAAACAAAATCAGCAGGGTAGGATGGTCAAGAACCTCTGGCAATTTGTCAAAAATCAAAGAACTAACTATATTTCCAGCCGACCTCTCTTTAATTTGTTGGCCAGAGCAACATCATTCTCCTCCAAATATTTCTTGGTCAGATTAATTGAATTTGGCAAAGATTTTGCAGCTGGACAGAAATTTCATATAAAGTCCCCCAAAGGATCATCAGCAAGGCCTAGTGGCTGCCCTGAAAAGCAGAGGGCACATACAAATTCACTTACTACATTGTGTTGATCTTGCTTTTTTGACCGTGCCCAGAGGATATGCTTATTCCAGAGTTGCTTGTTTTTATTTTCGCCTTCTTGTTTTAGTCTTCAGTGTCATTTGCTCTCCAAATGTTCTTTAATCCGGTTGGCCCAGGTGTCAACTTTGAAGCCACACCATTTGCAGTGCATACACTCAATTTCATCCTCTTCTCCTGTTTTTTTTTTTTTTTAACTTTCGACTACTTCCTTGTGTTCTGAAACGTATTCTGATCCAGATTTTTGTTTCTTATTTTAGTGTGTCAAATCTTTGAACCGTTATCTGCTAACAGTTTGAAATGTGTATGTGGTGGGCGTGAGATTCATCAGTATGTTCAGATGCTCACACACTTCAGAGCTTGCGTGCCTTTCTGTGTGTTTATTGTGTGTATCTTCTAGATTAATACAGAGCATTACTTCAACAGGTAGCTTTGCATATACAAACAGACTAATGTATTATCGTAATACATATATCTCATGACATGTGTTGCATTTTCCTAGTAAAACACGTTATTTTTTATATATTTGAATGATACAAAAGTGGGGTGAAAATTGGAAAAAAACCAATACTTTTTGTAAAACCTGTTTTTTTTTTTGTACAAATCAATTTAACTGAAAATTAATGGGCCTAGTTATCCTTATGTTTCTCAACATCAATCTGCACACAAAGGCATTACATGTTGCCAACCTACCCTCTAATGAACAGGACAAGACAAGAAGAGCGTATCAATGCCATTCTTCAGAATAGCCAGAGATGTCACTAAAGAGTGACATGCAGTGCTTTCTGTAGCGTTCCAGCCTAAAGAAAGAACTGAGTTTGGGTCTTGAATTTTCATCCCTCGCCTGCAGAAAATTGTGCCTGGGACAGTTCAACAATGCATTTGAAAAAAGATTTACAAACATATATTCACTTGTTTGCCTGGGATCAGTCCAGATGAACTAGCTATTCCATCTACTGGACAGGAAATCCTGATCTAGCTGATAAAGCTATTTTAGGCTATTGGGAAAATAAAATGATTTAAAAAAATGATCAGAACATTGATTTAAAAACACAACACCACTGCAAAACCAAATTAAATTAAAAAAGAACATTTGGGATAAATTGTCAGCAGAGAACAGGGTTTAACATAGCATCTCCTATTAAAGTCAACGGGATGCTCTCTGAAAATAAAAAGGGTAATTGGAAACAAACAAAGTAATTGAAAGAAAACAAAGTAAAATCCTAACTAAGATTCTGTTTGTGAGTAGTATACTGCTCCTTTTTACTCTGGCAGCATCTATAGTGCAGGGAGATGCACAGCCATGGGAGGACAGCTTTAAGATCTGTTCAGGCCAGGGATCTGAAGCAGCCTTGCCAACAGAGGTTGCCCACGAAAAGTGCTGAATCTTGAATCTTCTGGCCATCCAGGTCCCATCTACTTTTGGACCAGCACTATACATTTCAGGGAGGGGGAGTGCCAGCTGGTTTAGGTCACCTCAACAGTGGAGAATCTGCTGTGCCCATGCTTTTGGTGGACTTATCATCATAAAGAGCCATGACCCAGGAAGTGGCTCTGGCCCCATATTTCACGCGACAGTACCTTTCTAATGGTATGAGCTTTCAATCTCTTTCCTAACTCTGAACAGGTCTGATTTAAAATATAAAAATAAAAATCTGGGGTTCAATCCAAATCCATCACATTGGGCATCTGATTGCAAAGCCCAAGCGTGTAATATTATTGTTTGTGCCCCAATTTCTAAGTCATGTCAGTAGGAGAGTATGGCCCTAGTGGGAGTGGGCAATAAGCAATGAACCCAGAAATGGTGTGTGTTTGGGAGGGTGAGTTAAACTGAAGGAGAGGGTGATGTACTCCAACTAGGAGTACATGATAAAGAGAGAGAAATCCCAGTTCCCTAGGAACCTCAAGTTATTATCATCACAGAGCTCTCAATCAGCAAGAAACTGCTTATACTCAATAACAGGGGGAAATGGAGCACAACAAGAAAGTGTAAACTGGGGTCCCCCTGTGGCTACAGGTTTGACAACATCCTCTTAACCTGTCCTGCTCTTGCTCTCTTTTCTCAGAGATTTAAGAATTACTTTTAAAATTAGATTCTGTGATTTAAATTGTATACTGTTGAGGGAGTGGGGGTGGGGTGTATTGTGAAGGAAGGGAATTTACTAAGGGCTGAAACAAATTGATTGATGTTTACTCTCAGAGTGAAGTCTGTTCTCTGTCAGCCAGGCAGAACAGAACCTGAGTATATACACTAAGCAAATCTATCTAAAAATACCAATAACTGAATTAATTTTTCAAATACTTATTATAATAACCTTATCTCGGCCAGCTGCCTACAAAGAAAAGTATTTTCATTTGCACTGTTTTCTGTCAGATCAGTGATTCTCTGTGATGCAAAAATAGCATTACAAGATGTATATAGAGATGACATCAGCACCATAACATCAGCAGAACAAATATGGGCTTTAGATGTAAATATATTCATGTCCCAGTTTGGCAGTTAACATATAGCACATTGGACTTTAGTTAGCACAGTTAGGATTGACACGTTCTATGTAATTACATGCAGAATGGAATGTAGAGAGATGATTCAAGCAATATATACAGGGCATCAAGGCACCAATTCAAGAAAGCATCTCTGTTCAGGAAATCACAGAAATACTAGCTTAACTTTAAGTACATGCTTAAGAACTTTTCTAAATTGGGTCCTAAGTCTCTAGACACTCCCAAACTAACTGAAACTATATCACAAATAAAATAAAAACCAACATCCTTCATTATTATTTTAAACATTTGTGGTTTACATCAGCAATAAAGATTTTGGTGCTGGACATTTTCTGGGGATAATAAAAAAGGCCATCAACTCCTCTCATCCAGTCATTCATCCATAACAAATTCCATGTGCTTTGCTTGTAATGCGCAGCTTTCAAATGAGGAATGCCTTTCCATTCCTGAATATTGTGGTCATTAAATATCCCTGTCACTTTTTGTAAGAGCACAATAGTTCATCCTGATGGACTGGCCAAATTCCAATTTGGGGAATAACAGGCCAGATCCTCAGCTGGAGATCAGCCTAGACCTAAATTCACCCTCACAGTTTCAACTGCACAAAGTATTCTTCACTTCTGGACTAATACTGCTAATAATAAATAATTATCACTGTTGCTTAGAGAAATATGTAATAATTGTACATTCCAAACAGTTTAAAGTTTTTATACGTAGAGTTCATATTTACTTTGAATTTACACAACTGTTAATTTCTATTCATATTAGATATCTCCTTATTTCAGAGAAGCATTGGATTTTTCTAATATTACTAGATGCACCATGATTGCTAGTTGCTATGAATGTCTTTTGAAGAACTTTTTAAAAAGGAAGGGTCCTATGAGTATACTTGCCCATCCCTACACACTTTCTCCCTGTGCAACATTCAACAACAAAAGAAATCTGGGTATTTTTATTAGATTGGTCTCAAATAAAGAAGAGCATCTGTTGGAAATATTTTTTAAAAAAAGATATTCACTGAGATACCATCTTACAGTCTTGGCAGCTAAATTATTTTATTCTTAACAGAGAAAACCAAAAGGCTAACTACTCCAAAGAGCAGGGTGTTCAAAACCAAACCCAGGCTCATGACCCAAGAGAAGTCTCTTCAGAGTGCTTGCAGTAGAAATTGATTCAATAGGCTTTTTCACTTTCCTTGCCTTCTGTTTCCACTGTGTTGTCCTTTAATTCAACCATTTGGGGGCTTTTCAGGAAATCTCAAAGAGGAAGTATCCAATCTCCTGCCTTTCAATTTCCACTATTCCCAGACAAAATGCTTTAAGGTGCTGTTAAGGTTGAGAGTACATAGCAGTAACTTAAGGGTGAAAAACCTAAAATAATGTTGTTCTTTCTATAAAAATCCAACCATTAATAAGCTAAGAAATGTTAAGGCTGAACTTAGAAGAAACCCCAGCTTGCTGAACTACTGATGCACATATAAGGTCACTCCAAACAACTTCTACTCAGCCGCTGTAGCAAAGCTTTGAAAAGAATTAGAAACTCTGGGACAACCTGCAGCATATTTTTTATTTTTTGGAGGGTGGGGACTTACTACAATTCACAGCATCAAGGTGGAACACCTGAGATAGTGTGTATTAATCACGGAGCTACCTTAAAAGTATGGGCCAGATCGTTTGCTGGTGTAGATTGGCATGGTTCCATTGAAGCCAAAGAGGCTATGCCAATTTACACCAGCTGAGAATCGGGCCCATATTATTCTAGAAAGAACACAGTTTTAAGATAGCTGTTGCCATCCTTAGGTCAGCATTGCCCCCTTTGCACCTTAAATTAGCAGAAACCATTATGACATTACTAATTCACTAATGAACTAATTTCCAGCTATGCCTTTCTCTCTCTTCAAATTGGTTATATGCAGTAGGGCCCTAATCCAAAGCTCATTGAAATCACTCAGAGCCCTAGATCTTGCCAAGATCTTTCAAGTAAATGTCATTTGAAATTTCTAAGACAAATTTTTTTGTGTGAGATAACATGTGACAAAAAAAAAAGTTAGAAGAATTTTCACAACATGATTAATGCTTATTTTTTATGAAGGATCGTATCATAAAAACAGCTTGTCCATATCACTTTCAATTTCATCAAAAGACTGTCACAGTCACAGATTGCACATGCAAAATGTGAAGTAGAAGGATTCTTTGGAAGATTTTCTAAGGGGGGGGGCAAAAACAGAACTTATAATGGATAGCAAGTCTCATAAACCTGAACAGAATGCTCAGAGAACAAGAGTCAGTTCAGATACCTAATAGTTTCAATTTTCCTGCCAGTCTGGTTTGTTGGAGAGAAGTTTTATACTATATCAATTTCATCCAAAAGATAACGTGTTAGGTTGTGGACCCAGTTTACCTTCCATTGGAAATGCTGAGGGTTTGACCTAGGTTTCTGTAGGAGCATCATACAATTTAAACCTCTTTTCCCAAAGTGGATAACTTTAGTACTCCACTGTTAAATCATATCATACCTTAGCTGAAGGCAAGAAGAATGCACCCTTCCATACACACCTTTGTTAGTACAACTTGGCCCGAATCATGGGCTGCCTCTGGGCTTCACTTAATGCAGTCTTGAAGGGGGATGAGGCAAAAATAACTTTATTCCACATATTGCCACCCTGATACTGGGGAGTGGGCCAATCCCTAGAGCTATTTAGAGTGGCCTCAGGGATGTTCTGAATTACGTTTGTCTGCCCAGGGCTTAAAGAAGCTGGTCCAGCACCCAGGAATTGCCAACACTCAGGGCTTTCCAGTGCTTCCCTCATCCCTTTTCTATAGGCCAGTGCCTTACACAGGAGGTCAGAAATGGGGTGGCATAGAGCCCTCACGTGGGAGATTGATTGAGCTGTTCTTCTGGCTGCTTCATGTTATCAAACTGCAAAGCAACCATGGCATAGGATAGGACTGGAGCCCCTGTTCCTAGCCTTCAGCAGTACTGCTGTTCCAGAGTTGTGTCTCTCCTAACCAAAGGGTGGTAAAGATGCTATATTGTTTGAGCACTATAATCCCACAGATACTTGATTAGATCTTCACATTTCTTTTTCATCATTTAAATGTAGATATTCAGGTGTCATGCGAAGGTGTGAGGTATAAGAATCTATACAGATAGGACTTATATAGAGAGATAATACAGCTATTATTTATACATATGGTTATTAATTATTATTAGTAGTAGTATCATTGCAGTGTAGCCCAGAGGCCCCAGCCATGATTTTTCTTGACACTGACACATCTGATGACATAGTGCATGCCCCAAAGCTCATACAATATAAAATAAATAATAGATTTTAGGTCAGTTAGAAACTTGGTCTTCAGAGATAAAGGGCTTAATTAACTCACTGCTGCACATTGTCTCTAAAATTGATCTTCTGCTAAAATCCTTGGCTGGCATATTAGAAGGCTCCCCAGATGGAAACTACCAAATCAGTTTCATATATTAATTCACCTAATACTGTTTTTACTGTCCGCTTGTTAATCTCTGATCAAATAATCTTATGAAAATAAATGTGTGTCTGTAAACTCGATACCAGGCCATATAGATAAACTGGAGTCACAGACAACTTCCACTTAGTACAAAACTGTTTCAGTCCAGATGATCAGAGGTGATAAATAGAGACCTTATCACTATCTATCATTGCATTATCACTGACTTTGCTATATAATAGAGCTGCACAGATCTTTCAGAGAAGTTCCATGTCAGGTAAATTTCACCTGATTTGTTATTTGTTATTCTGCCCAAGTTTACTGAAGTTTAGAATCTTCCAATAAGCCTGGGATGAATTTCAGATGTACTAAGGTTGAAATGCCAGATTCAGGGCATTGATCCGTCTCCCTAACAAGAACTGGGACTTTCCATTGTCTTTTGCAGTCTTCTGGTGTGTTTAGGGGACCTTCTCACCTTCAACCTGCTCCTCTAGTGTTTCCAGCTGGCCCACTTCATTCCTAAGGGCAGACAGCTGACCCACATCTCTATCTTCTGTTTTAGGGTGGTGGGAAGGTAGGCATTAGAACAGATTCCCTAGTACCTCAATATATTCTGGGGTACATGAGGTCTCTGGACAGGGTTATGGATAATAAAGCTGGTGATGACAGGATCAACAGCAGTAGTGTTGCTGTTGAATGGGGATAGGTAGCCCACTATCTATCAATTAATTTATTTGATTTATATGAAGAAGTTTATGGTTCTTTGCCAGTTCCCACCAAATATAGAAGATGGGAGAGCAACCTAGCCCTCTGCTACTAAGATAACTGGCAAGGGAGTTGCAGGCCAGTAAGATGCACCAGAATACTGCCAAATGTATGAGAGGATGTGCTGAGAGCTGCAGGGAGTTGAATGATCCAAAAGGGAAGGGAGATCCTGGCTCAGGTTTTCATGCAGAAGCCATGTGAAAACTGGTAATAACCTTGCAATCCAGCTACAATGTGTTAATCAACCTCACAGTACATTAAACAGTCAATTTTATCTGTGCATCAATCTCTCTCAAAATAAGATGGGAAAAACAACGTCGCAGCAAGATAGCCCAGAATAATAATTAATATGCAGTATTAAATCTCTCATAAGTGAAGAGTAAGGAAAAAGAAAGCTCAGTCATTACATTGGATTTAATTTGCTGAGGGAAACAGCCTTCACACCTGAGCCACAGTCACAGCTTGGTATTCTCTCAATTAAATCCATGCTTGTCTAAAGCAATGAGAGTTTGGAGGATAAGATCAGGGCACATGCTAATGAAATTCCCTGCAGAACAAGGTCATTAGGCAGAAACTATTACAAGGAAGAAATCACATAATCTGTATTTAAAATTCTCTCTTAAGCAAGCATTATAAAATCTTATTGAATATCAGATGTAGGCCACAATATTGATAATACAAATCAGGGAGTATTAGTGGTTTCAGCTTGTACACAGAAGTACACAAAAATGATCTTTGCATTTTATTTAAATAGTGAAAAATCCATAGTCTGTAGATTTAAACGTTTCATTAGATGAATCCAAAACGTATGTATATTTTCCAATTTACAGTACTTTTAAAAATGTACATTTGTTCTTTAAAGGACACAGTCGCTAAAGGCTCTCTCATAAGACATGTGTACAGTATTTTGATTGTTAACTCTGTTGGAGTCCAGTCTGATGAGAAAGGAAAAGAGCTGCTGCATTCCAGTGCCCACTTATATCTGCAGCTCTGCTCAACATACACTATGTCTTTCGTCATGTGAAACTGCAGCATTAGGGCAATAAACCACTGAAACAAGTTATTCTGCTAATAAAGTTTTTGTGCCAGATCATTAAAATGTTTGACATTGTCACTTAGAGGTTGGATCTTCCAGAATTTCCAGAAACTTGCTGGCATTTACCATGTAGGTAGAAGGTAACTTGGTGAGAGTGATCATAGGTTTCATGATTCTAAGCAAAGGAAGGACTGAGAGCAGCAGAATAAAGACAATGAACTTCAAAAAGCAGACTTTAACAAAGCCCTGGTCTACACTACGAGTTTAGGTCGAATTTAGCAGCATTACATCGTTTAACCCTGCATCCATCCAGATGATGAAGCCTTTTTTTCAACTTAAAGGACTCTTAAATTTGATTTCTGTACTCCTCCCTTGATGAGGGGATTAGCACTGAAATTGACCTTGCTGGGTCAAATTTGGGGTAGTGTGGGATAGTGTGGTCGCACTATGTGAGGTATTGGCCTCTAGGAGCTATCCCAGAGTGCTCCATTGTGACCACTCTGGACTGTGCTCTCAACTCAGATGCACTGGCCAGGTAGACAGGAAAAGGTCCACGAACTTTTGAATCTCATTTCCTGTTTGGCCAGCATGGCAATCTGCAGGTGATCATGATGGAGTCCCAGAATGGCCAAAGAGCTCCGTCATGGACCAAACGGGAGGTACGGGATCTGATCACTGTGTGGGGATAGAAATCTATGCTATCAGAACTCCGTTCCAAAAGATGAAATGCCCAAATATTTGAAAAAATCTCCAAGGGCATGAAGGACAGAGGCTCTAACAGGGACCTGCAGCAGTGCCGTGTGAAACTTAAGGAGCTGAGGCAAGCCTACATAAAAGCCAGAGAGGCAAATGGCAGCTCTGGGTCAGACCCCCAGACATGCCGCTTCTATGATGAGCTGCATGCCATTCTGGGAGTGCAGGCACCACTACCCCACCCCTGTGCTTTGACTCCATCAATGGAGTAGCACGAAACAGGGATGTGGGTTTTGGGGATGAGGAAGATGATGAGGAGGAGGTTGCAGATAGTTCACAGCAAACAAGCAGAAAAACCATTTTCCCTGACAGCCAGGAACTGTTTCTCACCCTAGACCTGGAGTCAGTACCCCCTGAACCCACCCAAGGCTGCCTCCTGGACCCACCAGGTGGAGAAGGGACCTCTGGTGAGTGTACCTTTGTAAATATTATACATGGTTTAAAAGCAAGTGTGTTTAATGATTAATTTGCCCTGGCATTTGCAGCCAGTATAGCTACTGGAAAAGTCTGTTAACGTGTCTGGGGATGGAGCGGAAATCCTCCAGGGACATCTCCATAAAGCTCTCCTGCTGGTACTCCCAAAGCCTTTGCAAAAGGTTTTTGGGGAGGACAGCCTTATTCCATCCTCCATGGTAGGACACTTTACCACACCAGGCCAGTAGCACGTAGTCTGGAATCATTGCATAATATAGTATATGGTACCAGTGTTTGCTGGCATTCAAACAACATCCGTTCTTTATCTCTCTGTGTTATCCTCAGGAGAGTGATATCATTCATGGTCACCTGCTTGAAACAGGTTGAGTTTATTAAGGGGACATTCAGAGGTTCCCGTTCCTGCTGGGCTGTTTGCCTGTGGCTGAACAGAAATGTTCCCAGCTGTTAGCCACGTGGTGGGGGAAGGGGTGAAGCGGTTATCCTAGAGAATTGAGTGCATGTGGGGGCGTTTGTTGGGTTTGTGCTGCACGTTAACCACAGACTGAAGCCCCTCCTTTTAAATTCCCAACCCATTTTAGATGGCTAACCCAACGGTTGCTTGGTATGGGAAATGAGGGTGCTGCTGTTTGAAACCATTCCCACATGTTATGAAGGTTAAAGAAGCCAAAAGACTGTGTCTTTCTATGGCTGCCTGCAAGCAGAATTCTGTTGCCCAGCCCTGCGTGAATGATCTGTCACACCAAACCAGCATACGCTCAATAAGAGGCAAAATGCGACCTTGTCCCGAAAGCACATGTACTATGTAATATTAACAGCAAGGTTTACCATGAAAGATTCAACCCAGTGTTCTCTAAAATTTGTCTTTTTAACTACTGCTTTCCCTTTTTTTCCCCTCCACCAGCTGCAAATGTTTCAGTGCTCACACTTTCTTCTCCTTCCCAGAGGCCAGCAAGGATTAGAAAGTGAAAAAAATGCACATTCTACCACCATTCTGCACTTGCTCAGCCTATAGTTGAACAGCTCCTGACTACTGTCCAGGCTGCCTGTGTAGGGCTTCATGAGCCATGGCATTAAGGGGTAGGCTGGGTCCCCAAAGATAACTATAGGCATTTCAACATTCCCAACGGTTATTTTCTGGTCTGGGAAGAAAGTCCCTTGTTGCAGCTTTTGAAAAACACCAGAGTTCCTGAAGATGCGAGTGTCATGTACCTTTCCTGGCCATTCCACGTTGGTGTTGGTGAAACATCCCTTGTGATCCACCAGTGCTTGCAGCACCATTGAAAAGTACCTCAGTTAGGGAATCCCACTGAAGCAAAGCCATCCACTATGACCTTCATATTTCCCAGAGTCACTACCCTTGATATCAGCAGCTCTTTGATTACGTTGGCTACTTGGATCACAGCAGCCCCCACAGTAGATTTTCCCACTCCAAATTGATGCCTGACTGACTGGTAGCTGTCTGGTGTTGCAAGCTTCCAGAGGGCTATTGCCACTCGCTTGTGAACTGAGAAGGCTGCTGTCATCCTGGTATTCTTGCACTTCAGGGCAGGGGAAAGCAAGTCACAAAGTTCCATGAAAGTGCCCTTACGCATGCAAAAGTTTCACAGACACTGGGAATCATCCCAGACATGCAATATTATGCAGTCCCACCAGTCTGTGCTTGTTTCCCGGGCCCAGAATCGGTGTTCCACAGCATGAACCTGCCCCATTAACACCATAATGTCCACATTGCCAGGCCCTGTACTTTGAGAGAAGTCTGTGTCCATGTCGTCATCACTCTTGTCACCACACTGCCATCACTTTCTTGCTTGGTTTTGCTTTTGCAGGTTCTGGTTCTGCATATACTGCAGGATAATGCTTGTGGTGTTTATAGTGCTCATAATTGCCGCAGTAATCTGAGCGGGCTCCATACTTGCTGTGCTATGGCGTCTGCACTGAAAAAAGGTGTGAAACTATTGTCTGCCTTTGCTCTGACGGAGGGAGGGGCAACTGATGACATGGCTTACAGGGAATTAAAATCAACAAAGTAGGTGGGTTTGCATCAAGGAGAAACACACACAACTATCACACAGAATGGCCCCCTTAAGGATTGGGCTCAAAACCCTGGGTTTAGCAGGCCAACGCTCAAACCAGTGAGCTAGCCCTCCCCTATTCACAGAGGGAGAGAGAGGGTGGGGAGCAAATGAATATAAAACAAATCTGGTGTCTTTCTTGTTTTGATCCACTTCATCTCTCTTATACATCTTAGGCTGGCAGCAGAAGGTCCAGTACAATTGTTAGCCACTGTCGTCTCCTGGCTACTCGCCAGAAGACAGTGCAGTACGACTACAGGCAGGACTGAATCTCCATGAGATGAAACTTAAAAAGAGAATGACCTGGAGTCACTCCCATTTATGTCCAGACAACCTGATAAACCTCACCAAGGTCTGCCAGGAGCACCCATGTCTGCACAGGCACCCCTGACCGACCTCACCAAGGTATGCTAAAAGAGCACCCAGGAGATGACGACAATGGCTATCAATTGTAATGCACCATCTTCTGGCAAAAGGCAATGAGCTGCTGCTGTGTAGCAATGCAGTACCATGTCTGCCAGCACCCAGGAGACGTATGGTGACAGTGAGCTGAGTGGGCTCCATGCTTGCTGTGGTATGGCGTCTGCATCGGTAACCCAGGGAAAAAAGGCTCAAAATGATTGTCTGCTGTTGCTTTCATGGAGGGAAAGAGGAAGGTAGTGGGGGCCTGATGACATGTACCCAGAACCACCCGTGACAAATGTTTTTGACCCATCAGGCATTGGGATCTCAACCCAGAATTCCAATGGGTGGCGGAGACTGCAGGAACTGTGGGATAGCTACCCACAGTGCAACGCTCTGGAGGTCAATGCTAGCCTCGGTACTGTGGACGCACTCTGCTGAGTTAATAGTCTTAAGCGGGGGCACACACACAATTGACTGTATAAAATCAATGTCTAAAAAAATCAACTTCTATAAATTCGACCTAATTTCATAGTGTAGACATACCCAAACTCAAAGAACTGGAAGGTAAAGTCCCATGGGAAGAAAATCTAAGGAAAAAAGGAGTTCAGGACAGCTGTTAGTTTCTCAAGGACAATATTAAAGGAACAAGAACAAACTATTCTGAGGTGAAGGAAAGATGGAAAGAACAGCAAGAACACAATATGGCTATATCAGGAGCTTTTTACATTACCTAAAAATATAACAAAAGAATCCTACAGAAAGTGGAAACATGGACAAATTGCAAAGAATAAGAACAGAAGAATAGCATAAGCATGTAGGGAAAAAATCAGAAAGGTTAAGACACAAAATGAGTTATATCTCCTTTGCTAGATGTAAGACAATAAGAATAGCTGCAAAGAAGTTAAGAGCAAGTGAAAGATGCAAGAAAGTGTAGGTCCACTACTTGTGGGAAGAAGAGCTAATGACAGACAAGAAGGTGTTTAATGCCTATTTTGCTGCACTAAAAGGGTTAATTATGATCAGATGTGTAACACAATTAGTTTTAACAATGCAGGGAAAGAAACACAAGCTAGAATAGGAAAAGAACAGGTTAAAGAATATTTAGATGAGTCAGAGGTATTCAGGTTGGCAGGGCCTAATAAATTCACCCTGGGGTATTTAAGGAATCAACTGAAGCAATCTCAAAACCATTAATGATTAACTTTGAGAACTTATGGTGAATAGGGGAGGTCCCAGATGACTGGAGAAAGGCAAACATAGTACTTGTGTTAGAAAGGGAAACAAAAAGGATCCAGAAAATTATAGACCAGTCAGCCTAATTTTCATCTATGGAAAGATACTGGAAAATTATTGAACAATCAGTTTGTAAACACTTAGAAGATAATAGGGTGATAAGAAATAGCCAACATGGAATAGTCAAGAACAAATCATGCCAGACCAGCCTAATTTCCTTCTTTGATAGCGTTACTGGCCTAGCAGATGTGTGGGGGGAGAGAAGGGAGCAGAAGATATTACAGATCTTGATTTTAGTAAGGATTTTGATGCATTCCCATGTTACATTCGCATATGCAAACTAGGGAAATGGGTCTAGATAAAATAACTATAAAGTGAGTGCACAACTGTTTGAAAAACATGCAAGAGTAGTTATCAATGGTTCGCTGTCAAACTGAGAGTATATATCTAATGGGATGCTATTGGGGTCTGTCCTTGGTGTGATACTATTCAATATTTTCATTAATGAAACTTGGATAATGGAATGGAGCTTATGCTTATAAAATTTGCAGATGTCACCAAGCTGGGAGGGGTTGCAAGCACTTTGAAAGACATGATGAGAATTCAAAAATACCTTGACAAATGGGAGAATTGATTTCAAATCAACAAGATGAAATTCAATAAAGAGAAATGAAAAGTACTGCACTTAAAGGAAAAATAAAATGCACAAATACAAAATGAAAAATAACTGGTTAGGCAGTAATACTGTAGAAAAGGATTGGGGATATATAGTGGATCACAAATTGAATGAGAGTCAACAATGTGATGTATTATGTCATTCTGGGCAAATGGGCAACCTGCCTCAGGTGGCACGTGATTAGGATTCATAACTGAATTTGGTCCGCTGGTTGGATCATTAGCTTCCCTGGCTTGGGATGGATAGTGACGGGGAGTGCAACATGAATGCTGATCCAAGCCCCCCCCCCATTCTGGGGTGTATTAACAAGTGTGTCATATATAAGACATCAGAGGTAATTGTTCCACTGTGCCTGGCACTGGCGTAGCCTCAGCAGAAGTATAGTGTCCAGTTTTGGGTGCCACAAGTTAGGAAAGTCGGGCTTAATCTGCAGCTAAAGGGATTTAGGTTAAATTAATTTTACCAGGGGAGGCTGTGGAATCCCCATCATTGAAAAGTTTTAGGAACACGCTAGACAGGGATGTGCTAGGTATACTTGGCCCTGCCACAGAATGGGTTGATGGACTAGATGATGTCTTGAGGTCTTTTTGAGCCCTACAGTTTCATGATTCCGTGAATAGTTACTAACACAGGTAGGGTCAGAACATAAGAAGGGTAAAGGTAGCCTTTACTGAGCTATTTGAAGGTATGCAAAACTTTAAGCTACATCTTCAACTATACTCAAAATCAGCCTTGGTGTGACTTTAAGCTGTGCTCATATACTGGCAGTGGTTTTCCTGAAATGTGTCTGTGTCCAGACCACAGACTTTTCTCTCTGGATATGAACTGTATTGTATTGTATCTGGATGTGTGTGAACTTTGTGAAGCTGCTCTTTCTCATGCATCTGAGTTCAAATGAGGGTAGCTGGACAGTCACAGTTTGCATTCTGGCAACTAGTTCCACTTTAGTTTCTGAAGTACTGGTGCAAATTGGTATGAAGTTATTCAAACCCATTTAGACCCAAACCTTGACCAAAGGTCTTCTACGTTTAAGGGGACTGTTGCCCCCTTACTAACATTCAGTGGGGGTGTTTTGGTTGGCTAGCTCCCAGCACTAAAAGGGGAGGGGTCAATGGGAAATCAGGACCCTGAGACTGACAGTCCCCAGGAACAAAGCCGAGAGGCCAATGCTCCCAGTCAGCCTGATTGACAGGGCGGACAGGCTAATCAGGGAGGCAGGAGGCCAGGGTGGGTTCTATCCTCCATGTGAGTTGGAATTGCCTGGGTCAGACAGAGTGGGGCTAAGCTAAGGAGAAAGCAAGGGCCCAAGCTGAGCTGGAGAGCAGAGCCGTGCCAGATCCAGAGGGGCCAGAGCTGCAGTCACAGAGCCAGAGAAACAGCCCAGGGAGAGTAGATCCTGTGGTGGGAGCAGAGCTGCAGCCATAGAGCCAGGTGTGGTGAGCAATTGGGGCCAGCCCAGGGAAGGACTTTGGGCAAAGGGTCCCAGTGCAGAAAGATACCCCCAGCCAAGGGTCCTTGTAGGCCAGGCTGGGAGGGGGATCTTAACCTGACGGGGGGCTGAGGCTGGAAAGAAGGGTCCCACCACCCAAACCCCAGAGGTGTGTGGCCACCATCTTTGCAAGTGTCTGATCCACAGCATACCTGCAGCACAGCCAGGGCCTGAGAAGGAGACCTGGGACCTACAAGGAACAGACTGCAAAGTGCCTTGATGTAACGTTCCCTGCCACAGAGCAGAGTGATGTGTTTTCCTTTAACCTTTCCCATTTTTCTTTAAATTAATTGTTAAGTAAACAACTTATATTTGCTTTAAATTGTATGATGTGATCAGTGGGTCAGGAAGGTGCGCAGTGCAAAGAGAGTACCCCGGAGTGGGGACACCCTAGTCCCTGTCGTAGGTGACCACAGCAGGGTTGGGGGTTGAGCCCCCCAGGAATCCTGGGCCCTGCCTTGTTGGGGTTACGAGGACTCTGCCAGACAGGAGAGTGGAAGGGGAGTCCTCAAGGGCAGGGAGACCTCTGGGTAAAGGAAGTGGGAGCGAGGACTCAGATCCTTTCGCTAGCGCACTTCACTGGAGTAGTGCAGAAGCCAGGAAAGTTCCCCACAATAGCAGGACCATTCCCCCACTTACGTATGCTGTTTAACCATGAAAAAGCCTGATTTGTTGAAACTGAACTTTTTCAAAAACTTTGGAGTTCTAGTATTGAAGAAATCAAAAACTCATTCCACACTGAAGATGTAAGGTTTTGTCCAGCTCTACTCTGAACCTCATCTTGCTCAAAAGTACTGGCATTTACTGACCTGTTTCAGCTAATTTTTAACCATCCTGCTCCCTTTCTATAGTGTGTGCTTTGAGTTCCAACAGTGAAACAAGTCTTGAAACAACTATTAAAAAAACCTTGAGAGTTTCAATAGAGGTCATTAAAGTTAATGGGACTGCTTTGATTTGCGCCTCAGACAAAATTGAACATTTTGTGTCTAGAAAGTCATGAACCTCAAAATTAAATACTAAGAGAGGAGAAGTATAACTACAAATTTCAAGACTGTAGGATGAGACTCAGAACCTGATACTGATTTCATGTACATGCTTTAAATCAGAAGTAACTCCACTGAAATCAATGGAGTTATATCACTGTAAAATTAGGGTGAGATCAGAATAAAGAACATGGTATTCAGTTTAGTGCATTTTTAAAATCTCTTATTTCAGTGGAAATCATAGAATAAGAAAAATTAGAGATGAAAAAAAGACCTGATAGGTCAATTAGTCCAGCCCCTTGCTAGTTCAGAATTTATCCACAATGCATTATTCAGTCTAGTTTTAAAGTTCTAAATGACCTCAGTCCTCATTATCAGAATATTTTTCCTGATATTCATCTGAGGTTTCCCATATTCTTTATTTTATCCCCAACTTACAGTTATACTCTTTTATACCATCTCACATTTTCCCTCTCCATTCTTGGTGTTCAGACGTGATAATATTGAAACTGTCCCCGCCCTGTTGCCATGCCTGAACTTTCAATTTTCAGATAATCAATGATGTGGCTCTGGAAGAGCAGGGTTCTATTTTTCAAACACAACTCTGACAGATAAGATTTTGCTAAAACAAATTAAGAAATCACCCTATTTTGCATGTAACTGGTACTTACATCCTTCACATTTACCAGTATGCCCCCATTGCAGACACCTCAATCACACTATACAGATTAAGATATTTTTAATCTTTCTACTTATTTTTGTTACTTTTTTTTTTAACTCTTTCCACCTTGTCCATAATGTTCTATATCTGAGATTCCTGATATTAAAACACAATATTTTAGGTAAAAGCAGCAAAGAATCCTATGGCACCTTATAGACTAACAGACGTTTTGGAGCATGAGCTTTCGTGG
>NC_133775.1:42421588-42426743 GCF_003597395.2 Chelonoidis abingdonii | reverse complement strand
GGCCTCATCCTCCCTGATTGAACTAACCTCGTTATCTCTAGCTTGCTTGCATATATATACCTGCCCCTGGAAATTTCCACTACATGCATCTGATGAAGTGGGTATTCACCCACGAAAGCTCATGCTCCAAAATGTCTGTTAATCTGTAAGGTACCAAAGGATTCTTTGCAGCTTTTACAGATCCAGACTAACATGGCTGCCCCTCTGATACTTGACAATAGTTTAGGTGAAGTCTTACTTCAAGATAAATAAATTCCATGCTCTGTGATGTGATATCTCTCTGAATGCAGGTCAAAGTGGCACTGGCTTTTTTTTTTTTTTAAGCTTCCATTTTCCATTTCAGGTTGGTCATACTAATTTGTTTTCTCCTTTCACCTCTATGTCCCCTCCTTTCACCACTAGGACCCTTGCAGCATTACTTGCCATTGAATATCTGTTGGATTCTCTGTTTCCAAATGTGTTAGGGTTCAAACCTCCTCACCACTGAGAGTTTTTATTTTAAGATGATCCTAACATGACATCAATGAAAGTTGACACTCATAAAATAAAAAGGAAAATTATAAAACCTCTAGGCATTTATTATTATAAATTTCAGTCTCTATAGGTGTACACAAGTCAGGCCTGTCTCTGGGGTATCCCGTTGGTGCTTATTTCAAGTATTCTGTTTGATCTCAACTAGCAATGTTGAGCATAATTTTGTGAGACCCTGAAAATAAGCACATATAAGACAAATAGAAATGTTTTTAAGATCCTTGGTAATGTTGAGATTGCTGTGGTATGGCAGTCTGATCAGCCATTGTCCCTGAGTCTGCAAGTTTAAATATGCAAAGGTAAGTATAGAAAGGAATATGAGAGAAACTTGACAAAAGAGAAGAGGATATAAAAAAAAGTTTCCAAGTGATGGAATACTTGGAAGCAAATAGACAATGATCCAATTTAAAAGAGAAAAAAATTAATTAAAAAAACTCCAGAATTCTAATATAATTGTCATAGAAGAGCTACATCTCCCTAAACCAGAATATGAAAAACTGAGAAAGGAATGGCTGTGAGAGGGATTTGCAGCTCTGTGTAAATCTAAATGACAGGGATAATGATTTTAACAAGAAAAATCTTACCTTATTAGGCAATAAAGTTTATTCTAGATAAAGAAGGAGGATGGATTGTGTTACAAAGCTGAGTAAATGGTCTGACTGTAGTATTAACCAATACTGATGCTCTCAGAAAAAGAACTAAAAAAACTACATCAGCAACAGGACTGTACAAAAATAAAAATGTATAGTTTGCAGAATTTGATATGAGAATGGGTGTCATGATTTGGCAGTCCTCAGTTTCCTCCCAATCTATTTCAATGAAATGGCAAGGTTTCACTAAAAACATGTAAAACCACAAATTTCCAAATTTTCAATGTACAGACCTCCTTGTTCAAAAATATGTTCATTTTCAATAGAGGATGGGCGTTTTTGGCAAAGAAATCAGAAAGATAAAATTTTTGAATAATTTTGCATTGTGTTCTAACAATTTTGCACAGCTTTAATGAATGATCTAATGCTGACATTGATATATTTTGCCATAAAGAAGGCATTGCTTCCTGGTTTCGATGCAGAGAAATGCCCATTACTCCAGTTGTTGTCAATGGAGTCTTCAGGTGCTCACCACCTTTGACAATAAGACTTTAATGCATAAGAGATGGGAATTAAATGTGATACTAAGAAAACAGGCTGATTGTCTAATACAACTTATGAAGACTGGCACTCAGTTTCTGAATATACAAGAAGCAGTGCTATATATGGTTATTTGGTCCAAATCCAGCAAAACTTTTAATACAGATTTTACTATAGTCCTGCTAAATTAGTCTTCCTGAAGATCACCAACCAAAAGGCGCACTAGAGGCAATGCGTGGGGGAATGCATGTTAGAACATATGCTCTCTTTCTGCCCTTGAATAGGTCAGTTCTGAAAACAAATTATATAACGTAATGGCAGAAAACTAAACTCCCAGTGGTAAATTTAGCTCCAGAAAATATTCTCCTAGAATCACTTGACAATGACTTTAACAATAAGTCTATGAAAAATATACGTTTTTAGCAGCCTCCGAGCTTTCCAGCCTTTCATAAGGGGTTAAAATATCTATGGTTTATAGTAGACACAGAGAGACTTACAATAGTTACATAATTTTAAAGACAGATTTTTTTTTCTATATATGGACAATACATGTAACCCACACACCTCCTGGGTGTGGTGCTCTGTCCCATCAAGAAGCACCGAGACCACTTAGAGAGATATTAACGAGTCTGCTCTACAGCTTTAGCTAAGGGCCACGTGGCTTTTAGCTCACGCCGTAGAGGTTCATGCACTAAGCTCCAGAGCTCCGATTCCGCCCTCTGACTGCTGGTGCTACAAGATGGGACAGAGTACCACATTCAGTAGGTGACTATGCATTCATTATTCCAGGTCTAGAGAAGATGGGCCCAATTCTGCTCTAAGTTCAACTGAAAACTGGGTTAAATTCTGTTCTAAATTCACCAGACAGAAATCCAGAATAACTCTGTTGAAGTCAATAGAGCTTATTTGTTGTTGCAACACTCTGACTGGGAGAAGAACGTGGCTTAGTGAGGTATTATGAAGCAGTGTGGATTTTGCAAACTGTAGAAGGCAAATTTAAGGTTTGGTGGGTAGGATAAACTGGGTGGAGTCATAGGGGTGATGAAGGATTATATGGCAGCAGGGAAATGTCTGGATTGCTTAATGGTTCAAATTTAGACTTTCTTACACTTGAGTTTCTAAAGGATGTAGAATGTGTTTGCAAACAACTTAATATTGTTTTCTGAGTGTTATCTGGACTCCAATAAGACACACATAAATCTCAAACCTTTTTTAAAACTGGTTTTTGTTTGGGAATAAATCAAAAATAAAACCCTGTGTTATTTACAAGGAATGCTACTGGAACTGCTATCTAGTATGTGAGAGACCTCAACAAAACTTTGTGATGTATAAAGAAAGGAAAAAGAAGCAAAGTTTGTTTCATTTGCTTATATTTGTTATTAGGCTGTTTCTGATTAACATATCTGTGATTTTTCTGATCCAGTGGACAAAATAATTTTTCCTGTTAAAATATAACTGGCAGGGAAAGCTCTTACAACACTTATCTCTTCCACCTTTGTGTTTGGACAAGATATTGTTTGCCATTTCCCATTCATGGGATTCCCTTATAGTTGTCACTTTTAATATACTATATTCCACTGCAAATAATTTTAAGATGTCTTGGGCACTTGTAATTTCACAGGAATGTCAGAAAAAGAAGCAAACATTTTGTTTTCCTGGGGATTGAATGTATATTTCAATGCAATGTTCTATGCATTTTAAAATTAGGTCTGTTGATTGATACTCCCACTTTAAGATCTCAGTTCAGTTGAATTGTACATGACATAATGTATACTTCGTAATATAGATAGAGGGAAAATGCAATCCAAAGACCTTCTCATTCCTTCTGATAATATTAGTTTCATGTTTTAAAGCAAGTGTATCTCTAAAACATACACAGCATTCTGAATTAGTATATGACCTCTGCTGAAACGCCCTCCCTCCCCCATCTTACCTGCTTCATGCACACTATGGGGAATAGTGTACTCTAGTGTCGATAAATGATTACATTTGTATGATTTATGATTATTATTACAGTAATACCCAGAAGCCTAATCAAGATCTAGGCCACATTGTGCTAGGCACTATACAAACACATTAAAAAACAGTCTCTGCTCTGAAAAACTGATGATATAAGAAATGTGACTGTGCAATTCAATTATTGAACATTCAAACAAATATGGCACTATAAGGACAGGAGATTCAGGGGAAGTGGCTTAGGATTAGAGACGGTTTGATGAGTTAGAAGGTTAACGATGTGAGGTTCTACTCTGAAAAGTGACTCCATAAAAATGGCCACCTAGATTTTCATGTTTATTGTCTCCCCTTAATTTCCATATCAAAACATACCAGTTTATAAGTGAAAAAGATTTTTTTGTAAGTGTCAGGACTGTAGCCTCAATCTAAATTCAGAAAGTCAAGCTTGCATAATTACCAGTAATGTTGACATAGCTCATGTGTTTTGTGTGTGTAATTAGGTCCCAATTAAGCCAAGCACTTAAGCAGGTGCTTAGTTTTAAGCACAAGATTAGTAATACACACAAAGGCTCTGCTTTAGGATCGCACTTCAGCATGTACTTACCTTTAAACATGTGGGATTTAAGTACATGCTTGAAGTTAAGCATGTGTTGAAGTGCTTTGCTGAATAGGGATGAACTAAAAAACATGCTTAAAGTTAAACATATGCTTAAGTGTTTTGATGGATTTGTGTCTTAAAGTATACAGCTCAGGGTAAAGACTCCATAATGGGAGCCTACTTAATCATTCGCAACAGGATGTGCAAACCAGAAAGAGTCAACTAACTCTCTTGAAGTTGTACAGGTTCTGCAATATTAACAGGAGTAAAAAAGGTAATAAAACTTAATTTTGCATTAAAGCGAATCTAACTCAGAATACTCAACAACAGACCCTGTGGGTCAGAAGATGATGTTCTATGCTGGAGTGACTTTCCTGACCATAACTCAACTCTACAAAAGATGTTAGTCTTCTGATTTACACCACATTTGCCATCATTCTATGTTTGATCATTCAAATGAATAAAATGGTCATTGCAAATAAGCTAGATGCTTTATGGAGGAAGAAGGATGGAATATTCCTGTTCCATTTCTTTTGAACATCAGGGAGAATGGTCCTGTATTCTGAATCAAGGTATGAAACAGAAAGAACTTAACATTTTTCTTGTATTAGAATTTCATTTTAGCCACACTTGTAAGCTCTACATTTATAGTGATACCTTGAGATGTCATTCCAATTATTTTTTAAACAAAATCTTCTCTTGTTTTGTCATAGCTTACATGAGTCCATCAAAGAATATTTTGGACCTATACATTGAATGCTTCCGCCGACGTGCACAGGCAGAAATTGTGGAAAAATAACATCGCTTGCCTCATAACCCAAGTCGTGCAGAACGCAATGCCATCCACAGCCTCAGAAACCACCCTGACATTATTATCAAAGAGGCTGATAAAGGAGGTGCTGTTGTCATCATGAACAGGTCTGACTACCAAAAGGAGGCC
>NC_133775.1:42404729-42419715 GCF_003597395.2 Chelonoidis abingdonii | reverse complement strand
AAGTGGGTATTCACCCATGAAAGCTCATGCTCCCAAACATCTGTTAGTCTATAAGGTGACAGAGGATTCTTTGCTGCTTTTAAACAATATTTTGACATATCAAACACAGGCTAGCTTTGATGGGATTGCAAAACAACCAGAATCCTTTCACAAACTTCACATATATCATGTCACTGATATTAACATCCAAAAATGTAGCCTTATGATTAATTTAGGGTGCAAAATACACTTGTCCCTAATAATAGGTCCCACTGAGAGTTGGGTTTGATTCACTTCTTATGCTCCAATTCCTTACACCCACCTATTTCTGAGACCATATTTCATATTACATCCACATCTGCCATTCCTGCTACACATTTTGGGGGTTCGACAATTGTTGTAGGCATTTGCACAGATAGAAGGGGTTCTGTATACAATGTGATTAAGGAAGTTTACATAGTTTATCACACGACATATATTGCTAAAACTGACCTCAGGTTACCTACTAATGCTAACTTTTATTAGGCCTAATGTGGCCTTATGCTAACTGTTATGTCCACTATGCATCAGGCTAAATATTAGGCTTCAGGCTCTCTGAAAAAGCTCATCTTTAAGTGTCTTTTGCTTATTCCTACTTGCATTGTAGCTTTAGTTCCATTTGCACTAATTTAAAAAGCATCTTAACTTTCTAAGATATAAATAGGTGAACAAAAGTAAGTGGTCTCCTCTTGCACAATACAAGGCCTTTATTTCAAATTTAGCAGCATGAAACCAAATTAATGCTGCACCCGTCCACACAATGAAGCCCTTTATTTTGATATAAAGGGCTCATAATATCGATATCTGTACTCCTCCCCGACGAGGGGAGTAGCGCTGAAATCGGTATTGCCATTTCGAATTAGGGTTAGTATGGCCGCAATTCGATGGTATTGGCTTCCAGGGAGTATCCCACAGTGCACCATTGTGACTGCTCTGGATAGCAATCTGAATTTGGATGCACTGGCCAGGTAGACAGGAAAAGCCTCGCAAACTTTTGAATTTAATTTCCTGTTTGCCCAGCGTGGAGCGCTGATCAGTACAGGTGACCATGCAGTCCCAGAATCAAAAAAGAGCTCCAGGATGGACCATACGGGAGATACTGAATCAGATCTATGTATGGGGAGATGAATCTGTTCTATCAGAGCTCCATTCTAATAGATGAAATGCCAAAACATTTGAAAAAAAATCTCCAAGGCCATGATGGAAAGAGGCCACAACAGGGACTCAACACAGTGCTGAAACTTAAGGAGTTGAGACAAGCATACCAGAAAGCCAAAGAATGAAATGGACACTCATGGAGGGAGGGGCAATTGACCACTGTAGCTATCCCACAGTTCTCGCACTCTCTGAAAACCATTTGAACTCTTGGCTGAGTTCCCAAAGCCTGAAGGGTCAAAAACATTGTCGCGAGTGGTTCGGGATATATGTTGTCATTCCCCTCCCCCCTCTGTGAAAGCAAAGGGAAAAAAAATCCTCTTGCCTTTTTTCAATGTCACCATATGTCTACTGGATGCTGCTGGCAGACGCTGTGCTGCAGTGCTGCCCAGCAGCGTCCCCTTCCCTTCTCTTGCCTTGCGGACAGCAGATGGTACAGTATGACTGATATCCGTCATTGTCGTCCTGTGAGTGCTCCTGGCTGGCTTCAGTGAGGTCGGCCGGGGGGCCTGGGCAAAAATGGGAATGACTCCCGGTCATTCCTTTCTTTAAGTTTTGTCTAATGGAGATTCAGTCCTGCCTGGAATATCATAGCAGCTGGAGACTTCCCTCCCCTCCGATCGCCCCATTGATCTCTGCTTGCAGAGGCAATAGAGTCAGTGTTGTTTCAAATTCATGCATTTTTTATTACCTCATCACACAGTAGCCCAGGAGGGATGGGGGAGGCTGGAAGCAATGGGTGTTGTTGTTGCAGGGGCGCCCCTAGAATGGCATGCAGCTCATCATTTCTGTGGGAAGTCTGGCGCTCTGACCCAGAGCGGCCGTTTGCCTCTCTGGTTCTTTAGTAGGCTTGCTTGATATTCTAGGCAGGACTGACTCTCCCTTTAGACAAAACTTAAAGAAAGGAATGACCTAGGTAGTCATTCCCATTTTTGTCCATGCACCCCGGCTGACCTCACCAAGGCTGGCTAGGAGCACCCATGACAGCAGCAGATGGTACAGTATAACTAGTAACTGTCATTGTCAACTTGCAAAGTAGCAGATGGTACAGTATGGCTGGTAACTGTCTTTGCTAACTTGCAAAAGGCAAGGGGATACTGCTGTGTAGCACTGCAGTACCACGTCTGTTAGGAACATCCAGTAGACATACGGTGACAGTGAAAAGAGGCTGAACGGGCTCCATGGTTGCTGTGCTATGGCGTCTGCCTGGGCAATCCAGGGAAAAGGGCGCGAAATGAGTGTCTGCCGTTGCTTTCAGGGAGGGAGTATTAAGTGACGACATTTACTCAGAATCACCCGCGACACTGTTTTTCCCCCATCATGCATTGGGATCTCAACCCAGAATTCCAATGGGCGGAGGAGACTGCGGGAACTATGGGATAGCTACCCACAGTGCAACGCTCCGAAAATCGATGCTAGCCTCAGTATATGGATGCATATTGCCGAATTAATGTGCTTAGTGTGGCTGCGTGCGCTCAACTTTATACAATCTGTTTCCAAAAACCGCTTTTTGTAAAATCGGAATAAACCCATAGTGTAGACATACCAAAAGACTAATAGAATGAAATTAATTTCTATTTAGATTAATCTTTTTATTTTGTTCACTAAAATACTTGGCTAGATTAATTTCTTTGCAGTGGAGAGAAGGAAGCACTCCTCTGTCTTAATTCCTCACTTCTCTATTCTGGAGCCAATATTTTTGTATTTCTACTTTGAAGTTCTTCCATCTTCTCCCGAGGAGTATCAACTGTTACTCCTATGGCAACCTTTCATCCTTTAACCAGAAGGGCAGGCTGCCACTGCTGTCAATACTAATCACAGTTCAGCCAGCAGGAAATACTTTTAACAGCTGTAAAATTTTCCTTGTCTCTCCCTTGTCATCACGTGTATCACCTTCAAAATATGACCACTCTCAACTCTCCCAGGGAGCAGAAATCTTCAAGTTGTTCCTTGACCTGGTTTTATGCTCCACCCACTTCCCCAGTGGGCCCTCTAGTTAATCTTTCAGGGCCTAAAACTTGCTACTGCTTCATATAATTTATTCTGGATTTTTCAATTAATAATTGGAACTTGTTTTATGGACAGGGGTTTTACATTTTTTATTTTTAACTCTTTCTCAGTTTTCTGATTATACCTGCAAAATATTCATACTCTATCTTTGTTAAGACTTTTATCACATTCCTTCCATCTACGTAGGGCAATCTCCTGTCTCCACAAAATTAAAGCAAGCCAAAGACCACCTTCAGGTGACCATGGTGGATCAAGTTGCTGTATGGCAATTTCATACCCAAAATAATGACTCCTATTCCAGTTTCAATAGAAATCAGTACTTCTATGCAATATAGAATTTTCATGCAATTCATATTTTTCTTCTATTGATTTCCATTGCTAGTATCCTGTTTTATTGAAACTATCCTCCCCACAATCTCAAAACATCAGCACAGTTTACAAAATATTGCATCGTCTTCATCACTGAATTCTATTCAATTAAATGCATCATACCAGCAAGCTTTAAAACTGCAGAGCTTCCAGAATAAAGTAATACAGAATAGGGACATTTCAATTCTTTTGTTTAAGTTTCATTCAAATTAGATAAATTAAGATGGCTATTACTAAGAGGCAGTTTTTCAACAGCTGAAAAGAGCTCTGGTGCTGTTGAGTATCATTCATTTTCGATCAAGTCCATCTCAGATAATTATTTAGTCAAAATTTATGATCTAACCGTTTATATGACTTCCCTGAAATGTTGTAGCTACAAACAGAATAGCTTTTGATCACTTTCTATGTGGAAAGTGTATTTGTTAAGGCATTTCTTGGAAGAATCGTTTAATTGAGACCCCAATTCTTCCCCATGTTGAGTAATAGCTTACTCCACAAGTACTCCCATTCATTCCCAGGAGTCTGCACAAAGAATAAAGTATTGCTCAATGTGAGTGAAGATGGCAGAATTGGACCCTAAGATTACCTGAGCCAAATTCATTTCTAAGTCAGGAGGACACTATTAAAAATGTATCTTTTGAAATTTCTTTCTGCAAGAAAGCTTCAGTAAGAAACCAGCTGATCTTCAGAAGCTTCTTCAAAAACACATTTTCTTCCACCTGGCCCTACACTGTTCAGGTGACTGGACAGTGGAGAGCTCATACAAATGACTTGCCCTATTCCCATAGCATCTAGTGCAATAGAATTTTGTATCTGGGGCGCTTGACTTTGTAGAACAAAATAGCAACTTTATCAGGAGTGAAACTGCATAGAGCCTCTAAACTGCATAAATATCATGATGTTTGCTGCATTGATGGTTGCATCATGTTGTATCATCCCGTCGCTATGTTGTCACATCACACAACACTGCAAGACAAACATTGCATGCAACATTAGGAGGATAGTGCCCATGATTATTTTTTGTAGCTGTGTGATTTCTAGACACACAATAGGCTAGATTGACTAGTCCATTAAGATTGCTTTGTGCCACTCCAGCACACAAAACAGCTTTGAAGACAGCTTAACTGGTCAATGGAGGATTCACCTGCTGGCCATACACAACTGTCTTCCTAGCTCTTAGCTTAGGGGACCTGTCTGGGGAAAGGATGCATGAATCATCTCTGTTTGCTGGGACTATCCGTTGGGGCCACAAGAAGCTGGGCATAAAATTTTGTGAGCATAAAGTTATCTGTATTCCCATCCTTCCAGTCTTGTGCTGAGACCTGCTCACCTGGACTAGAGAATCTGACCTCTTCTAGGAGGGGTGAGAAGGAATGAATGGAGTGTTCCTTTCTCCCTAGCCCTGGCTGCAGGGAGAAGATGAGGTTTTCTTCCTTTCTCCCTCCCCGACCCCTTTGTCTGTGTGAAGGGACAAGAGAAGGATCCCAGCCCCTCTGAACTATTTGCTCAGCTCTTCTCATTCTACCTTGTATGTGTCAGCTGGCATGCAAAGCTTGAGAGGGAAGCAAAAGGAGCTGTTCACTGTTCGCTCATAGTTACACGTGTTAATCCACAATGCAGCTTATGGCCCTATGGATGCAAGTGAAGGATCACTTCCTGAGCTTGCTCTTCCTTTCTCCCTGACCAGACAGAGTTTAAAAACCAAGAGTCACTTCAAAACAGCCTAGCTTTTAAAACAAAAAAAGTATGTCCTTGTAGAAATAAATGTTCTGGGAAGAAGGGAAGATCTTTCTTTTACTCATCAAAGAACTTCTGTTCTAATTAGGTATTTATACGGTGCTCATCACCATTGTAACTGAATGTCTTCCAGTAGTGCACTAAGCATCATCAAGTCCTATATGGAGTTTATTTACATCATGACCAAAATTCTTAAACTTAAATGTAAGCACTAAAATTTATATTCATACGGTGGGAGCTGCAGTTGTTCAGAAACTCTGAGAATCATGCCACCTATTTGACCTGCTGATAATTTTTGGTGCCTAACTTTGGGAACTTTAAGTTTAATAACTGTGGCTTGTACCTTTGGGTCCAATGCTTCTTTAATGCTTTTTTTGGCTGACTGATATCTGAAATGGAAAGTGATGTATCCAGAAGAGTATAAGGGGAATCTGAGTCAGAGTTCCCAAATCACAATGAACACAGAACACATCCCATAAGCAGCCTGTGCTGGCTCCACACAAACCTATTCGGACTTCAAGGTGTTCCATCCTAGCACAATGCCCTGCAGGAGGCTGGTGTCAACAATACTCCTGTCCTTCCTCTGGATGAATCCTTCCTAGATTGCAGGGGAGAATAGGACTGTGAACAGCTGGTTCTAGGAGTTATCCATAAACCTGCTTTGGTGAGTCAGGCCCTACATATCTATTGAAAAGGATTCCATAGCTGGTGACTCAGACTCATGGATGCACTGTCAGGGCAGATCACCACAGAATAGTTTCAGAACAATAAAATACTTAATCTCACCTGTACTTAAAAATCAGGTTTAAAAGGGAAATAATTGAAACACAAAGAAGAAAATGAGCTGGGACTCTGTCATAGCCTACATTTTTTCCAGTATTCTTCCTTTTAAATCAGTTCATTTTACCCAGTCATAAAAGCTATATAATCTTTGCAGGAGAAACTATTTTTATCTTTTCTTCCCTATTAGTTCAATAGCCTGACTCTAGCCATTAGGTCTAATTCTGATCCTACATATTTGATTCTAATTTTCTAAACAGGTCATCTATTTTGACTTAAATTAGTGCATATAAGGGGACTTAATCCTCTTGGTTACTATAAGTTTAGATAAATAAAAGTAATTTTTTATTAGTATCGGGAGCCATTTTTATTGCTCAGCACTAGATAATGATGATAGAAACCCAGGACACTTGAATAAATATTAAAAGGGTTTAAGTGACTCACACAAGGGGTACATTTGCAAACAGCTATAGGACAAGCTGTCTTGGAAATGGACATGAAACGTCACCAAGAAAGAGAGAGAGTTGCAAAACTGATTCCACTGTTTAGAACAAAGTTAACTATAAATAATTTTATATGAATTCATTAGAGTCTCTAGTATGATATTAAACCCCCTCCCAATAAAACAGTTTAAGCATGATGCAAAAGAAAGTTTCCTTTATAGTTTTATCCTTGTCTGCTGTTTTTTCATTTTTCGTTGAAAGCTTTTTGTTGTTACGCCTCCACATTATAATAATATTAATAACTACAGTGTCCTGATATTAACGGCTGGGATCATCCCTTCCCACAGCAAAACCTCTGGAATGGTGCTCAAGGGGCAGTGTTTGCACCCTCACTCCCCATTCTGATAGACTAGGCCCCCTACAACCTTATGGATGCAAAGAGATGTCTAGGATACCAGAACTATGAGCACAGAGGCCCAGGTCTACACAACAGTTGTGTTTCCCAGACAGGGCTGGCCTCCAACATTTTGGCACCTGAGGCGGGGAGCTCAAATGATGTCCCTGTGCCCCCTCGCTTGGGTCAAAACTTTGAAAGGTCTCCATTCTGCCTTCTTCCTGTTCTACTCCTCTCAATAGAAATTTTTTTGATAGCTTCCTTAGGGGGGAAAAAAAATCCAAAAACCAAAACCCATTTTAAAATAGTGCATACAAAAACTCCTCTTCTTTTCACAAATTGTGAAGATCAAGACAGGAGAACCACCTCCACATATATTTTCAGCTCTCAGAAGCAGCAAAATAAGCTCATGTGTCAGCCTTCAAACACTGCATCAGAAAAGCTTTACAGGAAAATTTCTTACATTTTTCACCAGCCCGAGAAAAACAACATTTCCAAAGACATGGGAATAGATTACTATAATTTTTCTCCTTGCCACATGAAATTCTTTAACTGAAAGTTGGGTCTTAAAGTTCTCTTGTGCTGTCAGAGAGGATCCCTGGCAGGTGCAAATAAATGGCAGAGCAAATAGGTAGCAGTGCAATGGGCACAAAGCAGATGCAAAGAGGAGCAATAGTTCTGCAGCATGCATCCCTCAAAAGCCCATATACAGGTACTTGATAGGGTTAAGTCTCCACAGGACACATGAAAGCATGGTTGGGTTGGCAGAGGAGAAACTAGGAAGATGTCATATTTCCATAGCATTGTTTCCCCTTTAAGTTGCCTGTGGAGGATTTGACAGGGTTAGTTTTATTTTATGTTGTTATTTCCTTACATTGGAAGTGTCCCTGAAGTGTGGGCTGGGAGGTGGTATTGGTGGTAGAGAAGCTCCTGAGGGACTTGGCAGATGTGTGAAGCCATCAAGCCTTCATACAAAAGCACATAGAAGTATCCTGAGAGCCAAGCATTCCCCCAACACCCCTAAGATTGCAGGGTATGTTTGTGCTAGGAGGGATGTCCCACTGACAGCATGAGCTAAAGGAAATTCCAAGCTGAAACTCTGATTCCTGGCTGGCACTTGAGAGTCTTTTTGTAGTGGATAACCTGGACTTTGAGAGAGTCAGAGGTTTTGGGCCTAAATATCTCAGAACTAAAACTGAGTCAGCCACAAAGCTTTGAGGATTCTGGGGAAGAAGAGAAAGGTTACAGTCTTATATAATCTAGTTCACATGCCTGCATGCTACTAAAATACATGCTGAAACACTCATAATGACAACAATTCTGCACTTGCACTGCAATTTTAGATTTCCTGCCCAGCTACCATAAATACCATGGGCCAGATTCTTGGCCAGTGTAAATTAGCATAGCTTCTCTGAAGTGTTTGGAGCTATGCCAATTTTCACTAGCTGAGGATATTGTCATGGCCTACTGTTCTCAAAACTGGTCCTGAAAGGCTCACAAGAGCAGCCTGTTGGCAATAGCTTCCCTGAGACCCATGAAGCCCAGCCGTATTATGAGACTTTACCCAGAGGGGATCCCAGAGCAGTTAATTGGCCTGCTGGCCCTACTTAAGCTGCCTGAACAAATGAATGCCCTGACTTCCTAGCATTCTGACTTGACTCCTGATCTCCAGTTTGTCTCCTAGTATCTGGACCTAGCTGATTCTTCACTCCTGTCTTGTGGCTGTGGAGACTGGCTCTGACTCCCCATGACTGATATGGCCCTAAATATAATTCTCAAGCTCTATAGAACATTAGCTTCCCCATAATCCTAGCTTTAGCAGGTAAGTTGTCCTTTATCTTCCTCTGTGATTCCTCAGCAGTTTCATGAAACTTGGATTATTTGCCAATAGTAAAATTAGCTCTCTGGTACCATTCTACCACATCACTAATGATACAATGCCTGACCACATCCTTGTTTTTGGTTTCAAAGGCTATTTATCTAGGACTGTTCTCCTGAGTGGATAAATTACTCATCTGCTAAAACTGATTTTCCCTTTCATCTTGCTCTCCCTAGTAAATTCATGGTGTGAATCACATGTGTATAAACAGAGGTAAATTTTAAACATCACCACAGTAGGTATTGCACTAATTTAACCACACCCCTAAGAGGGTAGGGTTGTTTCTCAGCATGTCATTATAAAGGAAAGCAACACCATATTCCTAAAATAACTTTCTGTAAAACACAAAGCACTCTGTACACAAGTGATTCTAAGAAAACATCACTTTATTAAAGGTGCAACCTACTGTGGCTATCTCTTTATCACTGCTGCTAAGTGATAATTACTGCCTATCAACATTAAAAACTTGCAGGAGCCTAAGGTCTCTGTAATCTCTTCATTTAAAGTATTTTGTAGTCCTCAGTTCACGTCCAGCATTTGCTGATCTCCAACCCATGTGTCTGTGTCAGGGATCATGCCTTTTAATGACTCACTTCTCTTACTCTGATAGATCACAATGGGCTCATTACTCTAACTGTATCCACTCCCACTCAGCTAAGAGGATCTTGAAAGTGAGGCAGAACAGGGTTCATAGGAAACCACAGCATTTTATAACAAATTATTTCACCTGTTTAGAGACGAGCACTGAAGTCTTGAAAGTTGAGGTATATAACACAAAAATAGCAAAACACTCTTGAAAGAAACAGGGTTCCTTGGGAAGACTGTCCTTTTTGAAGCCATCTGTTTTTGAAGCTTCACAGGTTCCCTTTCTCCTTCCTTCCCTCTTACCAGGTCATTTCAGCCTTGACTTCCCTTCTACAGCCCAACTTCTTGTTCTTCCTAGGACACTTCCTGTCCCTTTCCTTTCCCTCTCATTTTTAAGGACTCTCTGATATAGTCCAGAGAACTCCATATTCATTTCTGGCATGTTGTAGTCCCTGATGCAGTCTGCTATGCATGAAGCCTCAGAACACCCAATTGAGAACAATTGAGGATTAGAAGGGCCCAAGACAAAACAAAGAAGTAGCTGAAGCCAGTAATAAGTCTTTAAAAGTATGGAGTTCTAAGGGCCTGGAATAGGGACAGGAGGCACAATGTGGGAGAGGAATGGAGATAGTTAACATGAGGAAGAAGAAGCCAGGTCCTGAGATGGGCAGGTAGGTTTTCTGAAACCAGCCTATTTCCAACTTTTTTTTTTTTAAAAGTGAAGTTCAAGAAAAGCTGTGTGCTGGTTCTTGTATTACTAAAAATGGTACATCCTGACCTGCAGCCAGTAACATTTCTGTGGTAAGCTATCTGAGTGGGGGTGACTTGCACAGTGTAGTCTCTCTCTGCCTGCCATTAGACCCTTTCTGCTCTTCTCTGTCTGTGCTCTAGGTCTTATATCTGCATCTAATTCCTGATGAGCCCTCATCTAGTGTTGTTAGTTCTCACAATTTTATCACCAGTTTTGCAACATTTGTTTTCTTAAAGCCCCTGCTCCTGGAATGATGTAGGACTCACTGCTTTCGTTTAAAAAAATAAAGTGTCTAGTCCTCATGATGTTGGAGAAAAGCCAAAAATTTGACCTCTGGAAGGCTCAAAAAGCAAACAAAAAGAACCCAAAGCTTTAGGTTAAAACTTTAGTAAAAAAAAAACTCATGATTTTTGAATGCTTGAGGTGGGCAATACTATCACCTTGGCAGAACTGTGTGTAGCTTCTGCTTTTTTAAGGCCTCACCCAGCCTCCACTCTGAATGTGGATTGCTGAAACCTATGGTTCCACAGCTTTGGGCCAGTCTGAAAAGTCAAGCTGTAAAGTGTCTGCAAGGTGATTGCCCAGCAAGCACCAGCTGCAGCCTGTTAGAGCAAAAGTGATGACTGTAACTCTCTCTCACACAGTCACTTCAGCCGTGCTCCACCTGGCCTCCATGTTCTTCCCAAGTCCCCTCTTCTTAAAACCCTTTTCCTTCCCTACCCTTTGTACAACAAAACATCATGGCACTAACAATCCATCACACTGTTCACTATGTTGTATCCCTTTCTCTCACACTTGTCTGCTTAGATCATAAACTCTTACTATCTATATGTACAGTAGCTAGAACAATGGGCTCCAGTCTCATGTGGGGCCTCTAGATGCTACTCTAATACACATATATAATAGGGACCTATAGTAGATCAGAAACAAACAGGGCCCCATCTTGCTCTCGTTGACTTTAAGGGAAGTAGACTGGACCCTAACAGTTATGCTAAACTATGTGTTTTTGTGATAACAAATGTGAGAATGAAGAAATAAATAAAAGGGTATGGAATTAATCTAGTGCATCACATAGGCTGTAACTGTTTTTTTGCAACTTCAACTTTAGTTTGTAAGCTTCAATGTCAATTTTTGTTTGTTCCACTATTTAATGTTTGTTACTGCTTTTTTTTTTTGCATTCCCCTAGAGGACAAGTGAGTAAAGAATAAACCAATGACCTTGTATATTAAATGAGTGGGATCCCTATTGCTTTTTAATAAGTGTCAATCTTTCTTTGAACTACAGACCAGACATTTTTTCCAGTATGGTATATACAGTTGATAGGTTTATTAATGAGAATTCCATTTTTTCAGTAGTTAGTTATATCTGAAGGTTATGGCACTGCAGTCACTTTTTTTTATTCCTGACATTTTATGTTTGTTCTTTGTAGTTTTTTCAGTTTAGGAGGATGTTTGTTTCACTGTAATCAGTAACAAATCAGCTCATGATTTACATTCATAAACAAAATCAATTTATGTTCATTTAGGCCCAGTATTGCAAGATGCCAAGTCTCTTTATTCTGTTCGGAAAGGGCAATGGTTCTACCATGAGAAACTGCTAATTTTAGTGGCTCCATAGAAGGCTAAGGCCATCTCTGGTGTGATCATGTAACTTAACACTAGTTCATGGGCTAGCTGGTTCCCCCACTGACAAGTCCTCCCTTACCAGCTACGTCTCTGTAGCTGTACAAAGGAATTCTGCAGTTTCACAGAACTGAAGGTTTCTACACTATAGTTAATGCAGCTGCAAGGATGAGCATCTACTTATTACTTACCCCTTCTCCAGGTGCAGATCTCTGCACCTGAAGTAGAAGCTGACTTCCCTTCTGTGTGGGAATAGGGCAATTTGTGAATTCTCTCTCACACTTAGCTCATTGTTGTCACCATACAAACAACTCCATAATTCTCTCTGGGTAAGAGAATGAGTGATTACTTACATCCTTGTGAAATTGTTGTGTTCCTAAACTCAGAAATCCGAGTTGGCAGCAGAGATCATGCAGTTTTCTCAGCTGAACTTCATCAAACAAAAACAGTCAGTACCAGATATGGTTGCGGGGAAGAATTCTTTTTTGATTGTAAATCACATTTTAGAAGGATAAATAAGTGTTAAACAGTAGACAAGAAATGGAAAGTAATATTGATTAATCAGATGAATATAGTAGAAACCAATAATCCATTTGTGAATTTGAAAGTCATTTTAACATGTTACACATTATACTCATGTTCATTTTCCTTTGTGTTAAATCCAAAAGTCGCATTCCCCATTACATAGTAATTACTTCTTTCAGTCTGTAAAGGGATACTTTCTAAAGAACTGCTCAGACTTGTCACATTTTTCAGGGATTTGCATGCGTTCTCCTTGTATGATCTGGCTCACTCTTGGTGTGATGTGTAGGCTGGCAGTGATGGTAAAACAGAGTGCTTGACTTTGATCTCACATTGGTATGAATTATGAGTAACTCATTGATGTCAGTAGCACAATGCTGGTATAAGTGAGAGCAGTATGAGGGCCTCAGAAAGACATTACAAAATTGGTTTTTGAAAATGGGATACATTTTGCTTATTGTAGCATCACACAGGCCCCCTCTCCCCTCAGCAGCTGAACACTCACTAGGTCAGTGCTAGGTGATCTGTTGCTTAGTTCCTTCATCAAACCCTTTGGTGAGACTCTTAGAGATAGGCAATGTTTTAGGGACACACTCAAACCAGAGCTGTTTATCCGCTCCTCTCCCTAAATTTTTGGGATTTGGATAAAACAGAACCTATGTCTGAACACTCATTGTTTTAGTTTCACAGACCTAAACTCTGACTGAAGTTTTGCAAAGTCCAAAGCCAAAGAGTATGCATGGTTTTGCCTACAGCACAGAGCCATTAATCTAGAGATGGGTTCAGCTTTGTGGGTTCAGCTGAAATAGAATAAAGATTTGAATCAAAACATTGTTTTGCAAAGCTAAAACCATCCCAGTTTTGCTGCTCTCAGATTCCAGTGCTGTGAGGTGCTGACTCACTTCCGCTGAGTGTAACTCACAGTGCTGCTAGGATGTAGTCCTAGATACTGTAAGTAAAATAATGTTTTAGTGGCACAGATGAAATCTCAGAGGTTCTTTCACTCCATTCCAACCCAAGTGACATTTCAGTATAACGAATATTGTTCTGCCCA
Organism: Chelonoidis abingdonii; assembly: GCF_003597395.2. Lineage (NCBI taxonomy): Eukaryota > Metazoa > Chordata > Testudines > Testudinidae > Chelonoidis > Chelonoidis abingdonii. The sequence goes on along the minus strand of NC_133775.1, from coordinate 42,406,395 downwards.
GAAAAGCAAAGATCACTGATTTCTGAATCCAAGGGAAGTACTGTGAAGTTGTCTGAAGAAGAAGAACTGGATGAAGGAAAAATTTGCCCCATTCCAAACTGGAATATTAACCCTGGGAAACTTAAGCAATCTGATCAACATGAGATTTAAAAACATTTGTCTAGCCTTTCTAGATTCCAGGTTTTCAGATTCCTCATGTTCTTCCCTCTTAGGCCCATTTTCACCTTTTAAAGTGTAGGCATTTTATTGACCATAAGAACGGATGGATCCAGACTGGTTTGAGGTGCTAAAGAAGTACTCAAGGAAGACTTCCTTTCAATTTTCCTCAGTAGAATTTGACTTCCAATTTTTAAAAGATGTCTTTATGTCTCAAGGAACATAAATTTGGCAAGTCAAATGTAAAAGCATAAATAGGCCATCAAAAAAAATTTGAAGAGCCATTAGGAAGTGACACAAACTAACAGCAAACTTTTTTCAGAAGTACGAAGCCTGCCAAACAATCAGTGAGGCCACTGGACCATCAAGGTGCTAAAGGAACATTCAAAGAAGACCAGGTTGTTGAGGAGAAGCTAAATGAATTCTTTACATCAGTCTTCACTGCAAAGGATGTGAGGGAGATTCCTTCATCTCACTAATGCTTGTAGGTAACATCTAAGGAACTGTCCCAGACTGAGGTGTCAAAAGAAGTAGTTTTGAAACAAATTGATGAATTAAACAGTAATAGGTCACCAGGACTAGATAGTATTCACCCAAGAGTTCTGAAGGAACTCCTATATGAAATAGTGGAGTTACTAAGTGGTATGTAACTAATCATCGAATCAGCCTGACTGGAGGATAGCTAATGTGACAATGATATATATATTTTTAAAGGCTCCAGAGGTGATCCTGTCAATTAGAGGCTGGCAAGCCTAACTTCAGTACCAGGCAAATTGGTTGAAGTGATAGTAAAGGACAGAATTATCAGACACATAGATTAACATGATTTGTTGGGAAAAGTTGACATGGCTTTTGTAAAGGGAAATAATGCCTTCCCAATCTATTAGAATTCTTTCAGAGGGTGAATGAGCATGTGGACAAGAGTGATCCATTGGGGATATAGTGTACTTGGAGTTTCAGAATGCCTTTGACAAGATCATTCCCCAGAGGCTCTTAAGCAAAGGAAGGGGGTCTAAATTAGCTGTTACCACTCAGGGAAGAGATCTTGGAGTCCTTGTGGATAGTTGTCTGAAAACGGCTGCTCAGTGTGCAATGGCAGCCAAAAAAAGTTAATAGAACCTTAGGGGTCATTAGGAAAGGGAAAGATAATAAGACAGAAAATATCAGAATGCCACTATATAAATCCATGTGTAGCGAGGCGGTGTGGCTCCCCTCCTCCACAGGGAGAATTGAGCCCCGTCCATCTTCCCCCAGGGCGGAACTTCCGGGCAGAAGCCCCGCCCCTCAAAGGGTCAGGCGGCGACCCGGAAGTATAAAAGCCGGGCGCCGGCCTTCAGTTGGAGCTCAGCAGCCAGTGAGAGCAGACGTGCCGGACGACCCTCGTTGCTGGGGGGCTGCCGAGCTCCGAGACCGGGACCAGGCCTTGCCGGAACCGACCCGCAGCAACCACGACCCTGAGCTGCGGGAACTACCACCGCTACCCAGCCCCAACTACGGCCTGGAGGAGCCT
>NC_133775.1:42342774-42403670 GCF_003597395.2 Chelonoidis abingdonii | reverse complement strand
GTGGACCCGAGGGACAGGACCCGGTGAGAACAGGACGAGGCCGGTGTGGCTCCCCTCCTCCACAGGGAGGGTTGAGCCCCGGCTTCCCTCGTCACATCATGGTATGTTCAAACCTTGACTACTGGGTGAGTTCTGTTCAGCCCATCTCAAAAAAGACATATTAGAATTGGAAAAAGGACAGTAAAGGACAACAAAAATGATTAGAGGCGTGGAATAGCTTTCACATGAGGAGAGATTAAAAAGACTGGGACTATTCAGCTTAGAAAAGAGATCAGTGATGGAGTATATGATAGTCTATAAAAGCACCAATGGTGTAGAGAAAGTGAATAAGGAACTGTTATTTACTCCTTCACCTAATACTAAAAACCAGGGGTCACCCAATGAAATTAATAGACAGCAGGTTTAAAAGAAACACAAGGAAGTACTTTTTCACAATCTGTGGAATTTGTTGCCAGGAGATGTCATGAAAGCCAAAAGAATAACTGGATTAAAATAATTGGATATGTTTATGGAGGATAGGTCTATCAATGACTATTAGCCACAATGGTCAGGGATGCCACCCCATACTCTAGGTACCCCTAAGCCTCTGACTTCTAGAAATTGGGACTGGGCAATGGGGGATGGATCACTCAATAAATTTGCACTGTTCTGTTCATTCCCTCTGAAAGCATTGAGCATCAGCCCCTGTCGGAACACAGAATTTTGGGCTAGATGGACCATTGGTCTGAGCCAGAATGGCCATTCTTATGTTTTTATATGAATGGACTGAGGCATAGAATATGCACGTCTCATTTAATCCAAACTGCTCAGATATTTGCTTTTTTCTAAAAAAAATTTCTACTAAAATGCATCTGTAGAAGGGCTCGGCTGAGGCTCATCCCTCTGTGGAGCATTCCACCACCTCGCAATAGTTCAATATGAGCCCTGGCCCTAGGTCAGGGTGAGGCAGCAAACACGAAGTCAGGAGCTCAAGCTTCTGAGCATCTGGTGCGAGAGGGAGACATGAGTGGGGTGGCAGGGGGGACACAGGCCTACCTGCTCCTCTGCGTCCCAGCCCCGCTGCTGTGTCAGTGGGGATCCTGATCACAACACACTGACATTGGCTCTCGCCCTGCTGCGGCCTGGTCATGGTTGGCTGCCCCCGGGCTACTTCCGGACTCCCCCTTGTAAGGTACCTGGGTTTGGCTGGCATCCTTGGCGGTTTCCAGCACCATCGGCTCCTCCAGGTAACTAGTGAAGGTTAGGTGTGGCTTCTCCTTGGGGTAGCTGGTGAGGGGTAGGTGCAGTTCCTCCTCGGGGTAGCTGGCGAGGGGTAGGCTCAGCTGGCCTGGCCAGTCCTCGTGTCGGCTGCGGCCTGCTGGCGTTCCCCGACCCGGAGCTAGGCCACAGGCATCTGGCCTCTCCGGCGGCTGGCTTTCAAGTGAGCTTTGCAGTGGGGCTCTTCTACTTCCTGTCCTGCGCCATGACCTCTGGGGGGCGGGCGCAGGACCCACTGGCTCCACCCACATTGGTGCTAGGGGAGGCTCGTCCCTCTGCGGGATGTGGGGTATCCCACCGCCTCGCTACAGCATCATTGGACAGTAATAAGTCTTCAAATGAATTAAAAAACTGGACAAGAAATTTTTTTCCACAAACAAGTGATATTAAGAGTACAGGTGCAAGGCCTAGTGTACAGGCATTGATGAATTTTGTGCCTCATGGAATGAGAAATCTATTTTTGTCGAAGGATTATTTCATAAAAGCAGCAGGTTTTGATCTTTGACATTTTGTTACCACACACTTTTCAAATCAGCATATTAATTTATTTACTAAATATTGTGGAGCTTGTTTTATTCATTTGGATACGTGTGCCCTCATGGTTTTTAACAGAGGTAGAAATGCATTTAACAGAAATGATGATACAGAGGTTTTTGTATTGTAATAGAAACATTCTCAATATAAATTCCTTTAAAAGTACATTGGGAATTCACTGTGTTTCCCAAATACAGAATTTGGGTTCACTACAGTATTTAGAATATGGCAGGCACTGTTTCCATTCTCAGCTGTTCACTTTACTTTATTAGTTTGACTTACTGTTTTTTGTTGTTGTTGGGTTTTTTTGGTGGAGTGCCTGCTAATTCCACATGTGACTACAGGAATTTTGCACAGAGTACAGCATATGACATTCTTACTGTCCTTAAGTTTCTGCTCTTTTCAACATAGATGAGTCAAACAGAACTGGGTGGTGGGTTTTTTTCAGTTCACTTGGGCGTCTTTATATATCAGAAGTGAGTAGTTTAGATCTTCAGGGTTTTCTATAGGCAACAATGCTGAAATTAAGCTAATTGACAGTCGGGGGTTGGCGCGCATGTCCTGATGGTTAGTGATCTCTATGTGTAGCTGTACTCATGCTGACTCCTAAATGTAGAAAAGGGCAAGCTGAGGTTTACACTGATAGAGCTCATCATGGTTTTATGTTGTTTGGGAGAAATTCTGGCTTGTCCCTTGTCCTAGATGTAGGAATCAGGATTGGAGCAGTTACATTTATCAGTGGCCAATAACTGATGTTTCAGGGCTATTCTTGAGTATAGATAAATCCTTGGTAGCAGCTCTTTCCTTTTGGACTTATTTTGTTACTAGTGAAAGAAACCTCTCTTTCAAAAACACTTTCAACACAAATTGAGGTTTTTCTGCCCCTTACTCTACCACATCCTGCTAGAGTTTAACAACCATCTAGACTTGTCTTCCAACACTCTACTGTCAGTTAGCTAAATCCCAGCATGATTGCCTATGGAGAGCCCTAAAGATATATCAACTGCTCATAAATCAAGGCACTCATAATCACTAGTCACTTTTGAAAATTTAGACCAGAGTGATTGTTCTATAGAAAATTCTAGACCTGCATTGGAATGACCGGGTATCTTTTTGGCATGGGATGATTATTTTTTGTACCAATGAAGTTTGTTCACTTTGTTTTGCTTTAGCTTTTCAAAATATTTTCTATATGAATGTCATCTGACCAGGTTTTACACTGGTGTAACTTCACTGCCTTCAACACAGTTAATCCCAATTAATGCCAGTGTAAATGAGAAGAGAATCAGGCCCATCTCTGTGTGTGGAAGGGAGGGGGACGGGGGGGGGAGGGGTTGTGAACATGAGTTTTAAAGGAAATACACATTTGAGGTTAATCTAAATAACTAATGAAATTTGCTGTTGCTTCTGCTAAATACAAATGTAGGTACATTTATCTGGCTGTTATACAGTATAACTCTTAAAGCCACAAGTTCTAAATATGGAAGGAAGCTTGGCTCTAGTCTCTATTCCCTAAAAGTTTTTTATTTTGATTTTAGTATCCTTAAGTAGTCATTGATTTTTTTTTTTTCTAACCTAATTTCATTCCTGACATATTTAAGATCAAGCCAGCTTTACTATCCATCTACAAATCACTTTAACTTTACAAGCCAGCTCTTCTACATAGCGACACACCACTTTGACTTTAGTCAGGAAATTAGAGGGAGGTTTAATTTTTTGGAAAGTAAATGTAATTCTTAAATCACTTACCTCAGCCATCTTTTATGACTCAACTTGTGATTTTGTTTGCTGCATTTCCGGGCTCATGGACTCCATCAAGGTAATCGTACAACATATTGTAGCTGATTCAAATTCTGTCAATCAGATCAATTGTATTCAGTGTTTTCTTTGCAGAGAAAAATGCTTTGTTTTTAAAAAAAAATCTATAATACATATTTTAAGGATAAAAGAAACAGCATTAAATTCTAGTGTGTGTAAGAAAGAGCCAGGTTATGTACTATTAGAATAATAATGTTGCACCTTCTACCAAAACATCTCAAAGCACTCTACCAACAGAAATAAATTTAGCCTAACCACAACTATGTGATATAGGCAAGTAGGATTTCTCTAGGTAAAATTTTAGAAGCACATCATGGAAGTGACAGAAATCTAAGTGCTATTGAAAGTCAGTGGGATTACTTACATGCTTCTGAAAAAGAGACTTAAGTGCTTAATTCACTTGGGTACTCATGAAAATTTTACTCAATGTGTGTTGTATCAACCAGGCCAGGTACTAACGACTTCAACAGGACTTTATTTTTACAGTGGAATCCTCTGTATCAAGCTGCTCCTGCACCCTCTGTAACTCTCATTCTGCCTCCTCGACTCCTCCCCCCCTCCTTCCTGTCCTTTGAGACTCCCAACAGCCAGTGCTCCCTGTTCTAATAATTACAAGCACATCTAAACACCACAATTTAACTTGTCCAGGACCACTGAGGAAGTCTCTGGCAGAACAGGGAAAAGACTCCCAGTCCAGAGTTTTAATTGCAAGATCTTTTACACCCAAGCTGTTTAATAAGATGACCAGTGGGTCATTCCAGACCTCTCTTAAAGTGGGCTATACATAGGACTCATTCCTACAAAGATTATGTCTTCAGACACCTGATCAAAGGGCAAAAATGGATTTTCTAATTTATTTGATCAATACTCTTATCAAAACTGCCTCACAAGATGTGGGGTTTCTATGGATTCATTTATGATCTTTATGAGAAATATTTTTTATCAGGCTTGAGTCTTAATTTCTTCAGACAGATTCTAAAAATCATAAAGGCATCATAGTTGTTTTCATGAAGCTGTCCTTAGGCTGATGGGTCCTACGAAGAAGAGAGCGGTTCCTTACATCTTTCTGACATTGAAGTATTCAAAATGATGAATTATTATTCTATCTTTGACAGACACTGTCACTGGAAATTCATTGGAATCACAATTTGGTGAAATTATCTGCACAATTTGGTGAAATTATTATCTGGAATCATATGATAATATATATTAACATGTGAATTTAAGATTCTTCATTCAGTCTTGGCTAACATTAAATGTTTATATCAACTTTAGGATTGCCCTAGATACTTTCCTTTTCAATCTTTTCATACTTTATATTTCCTGTTTAGACTATTCTCAAGTTTACATCATTCAGGGCATTAGACAGAACAGAGGGCCACATTTTCAGAGGTATTTAGGCATGTAGATTTCAATGTGCGTTTAGCACCAAAACTGCACAGATCAGTCCCCTGAAACCAATTGGGATATAGGGCTTTGACAACAAATTCAGTATAGGATCAGACCACAGCTACAGAATAAAGCACTCAGGGGCGGCTCTAGCTTTTTTGCTGCCCCAAGCTCGGCAGGCAGGCTGCCTTTGGCAGCGCACCTGTGAGAGGTCCGCTGGTCCTGCACCTTTGGTGTACCTGCCGCCGAATTGCCACCAAATCCATGGGACCAGTGGACCTCCTGCCAGTGCGCCGCTGAAGGCAGCCTGTCTGCCACCCTCACAGCGACTGGCAGGGCGCCTCCCCCCGGCTTGCCGCCCCAGGCACACGCTTGGAGCGCTGGTGCCTGGAATTGCCGCTGAAAGCACTAATCAATAGAAGTAAGGATGGCAGAATCTGGTCCTAAGATTGTTTTAGAACTTACAGGAAGATTAAAATACAATAGTTATCTTCTTTTTATCTGCATGTTAATGGAAAAGAAGTATCTAAGTCAGGAATTTCTGGATTAGTCTGACAGGTTAAGGGTCAAAAAAGACATTTGTTGAGGAAAACTGAAGTTCATTGAACAAACTGCAGAACCCCTGGAATACGTACATATCAACACCGGGCGTTGTATGGTAACCTCTCAGTGTGATGTAAATCAGTTGTGGCAGGGCAATTTTTTCCTTCAGACTGTTGTCCTTTCACTATTTTTGTTGAGCCATCAAATATTCTCTTGCACCTGTTTCACAAGATTATTACAAAGAGGGTGATTTCCTGCTTAAAATATATTAATAACTGTAGATTCTTTATCAATTGATCTGAAGACATCCCCGGCAGATATTTACAGAGGTGACTCAGTTTTATTGTATATTTGACAAATTTCTTGTAATGTATCATTTATTGCGGAAGGAGAACTCATCTAGTATAAGAAGAGAGCCGATGCATTTTAAAGTGTGCATTGCTGCCAAAAAGCCTCATGCATATGGACTGACTCTGTGTTTGATGGTGTGCAATGGGAATACCAGATGTCAACTAATCAATCTATACACAAGTTTCAAAAACACAAATTTATAGATAAGAAGTTACCATTTTCTCCATGAGCTGCTGGAACAAAAACTGAGAACTACTGAGTGACTACATTTGTGTGGGTGTTGTTATATGTTAAGCTAAATGGGCAGAGATACTGTAGGTGAAGCAGTTCTGTAAAAAATAAGTATTTTTCTCTATGCCTGATGGGAGCAGAAAATCTCAGGGAATCTGATAAGTATATTAAAAAATACACCAGGTGCAGGTTTAAAATGTTATAAAGCATTATGTACAAAGAATGGTGTACAATACCTCAAGATTTACAAAGGGGAAACACTTAAATTTTAAGCAGCAGTTTTTCCCCTAAATCATTTGGATCTACACGAAAAAGATTAAAGATTTTAAATATTTAGCAAGATGTACCTTTTAACCTTCACTCCTCTTGGGAGGCTATCTAAACTCTGGCCAAATCATTAGATGAATCCTCAGTGGCCTCTGTACAATCAAAGCTTTCTATTTCTTTAGCATGAAAATGATACTATTAATGTTTTGAAAATATACAGCACAAAAAATCATTTACCTGTCTAGATTCTGGGCTGAAATCTTTAACCTAGTTACTTTTATATTGCATGTGTATATATTAATTTAAAATTTAGTATTACAATTAGGTTGCAAAGACAAGCTTTCTTTGAAGGATAAGAAGATTAGTTGTTTCCAGAAAGCGTATGTGCCCATATTATGAACAGATAATGCAAAAAAAAAAAAAAAAGCATATTACCATGAAAGTGTGTCTTTTTGCACTACCTCTATAATGGATTGTGAGACTCCACCTTTTCTGTAATTCCACTGGGTCAGATATTGAGAGGTACTGAACACACTTGCTAAGCGTTGAAGAAGAGAAGAACACTTGCAGCTCTCACTGACACCAGTGCTTATCATGTTAGGATTTGGCCTATTGTGTGTTGTCAAAGAATAATATTTAGCATAGTTAATCAAACTTCATCTCCAGCAAAACAACTGCCTCACTTTTCAATGCCAGCAGACTTGTGAGGATTCCTGGAAGACTTTGGGTTGTCTATGCTGCAGTATTTCTGGGAAAACCACGTTACCTCTAAGCCCTTTGCCTGTAAATGCTTATGAGTGTGCTTAATTTTGACTTGGTCAAACCATTCATGTGTATCAAGTAGTGTACAACTGTCAAACAAGTTTGCAGGATCAAGGTCTTAGTTTTGTATGGATGCGTTAATTTGTTGCCCGTTCTTGATAGTTCCCAACTATGCACACTGCTGAGAAGTAGGGGAGCTTACTGTTAACTGATCTTGTTTGGCATCACAGTGTAAATGGCTTTATGTGGTTATTAGTGCCTGTCTCATCTTTGTCTTAGAAATGGTCCCAAACACCCAACTCCTCCAAACTCTGGGACACTTTGGATCTGAATCCAGATCCAATCTTTGTGATTGGCTTGTGTCTGTATAATCAGCAAAACAAAGGGTCTGATCCAGCCCCTCACCCATTGTATAAAGACTTCCATTTAATACACATAGGGTTGGACCTTAAATTCCCAGATGTGAATACCTCATCACTTAAGGGAAATTTGGGTTGGGAACAGAATCAGAAACCTCTTCTTTATACGGCTGCACAGTTTCTTTTTCTAGTTCACCTTTCCTTTAAACGTATGCTTGTATTGGCGATGACAAAAAATATACCAGAGCATTAACAAATTAAACTTTCCCTGCAACAAATATTTGGTACAGTCGATCATAGTTCTCAGTAAAATGAAACAATAACATATTTAACAAATGAACATATAACAATAACATTTAACAACTGAAACATTGTTTAAAATCTTTGTTCCTGTTGTGGCACAAAGGGAATGGAAAGTCCCTTTCCTCCTCAGGATTGGGAAGAAGGGCAGAAAAGGAGCATGACTGGAAAGTGGTGAAGTCTGGCAACCCCAGACTGATGTACTTTCCTTTAGGGGCCATAGATAGCTGGTCAGGTCTCATGCAAATCAGTCAGAGGGTGTGCTTGGCTCCTGATGGTTCACTCTTGGTCCCATGCTGAGCTGGTCTCCTCATGCAAGAGAGTCTTTGGCAATAAGTTATGTGCACAATATCTTTTTTTGTTCGTTTTGTTTAAGGATTTATGATGATTCACATTCACAGATGCTTGGGAATGGTTTAAACTGTCTATCATTTACAACCATAGAAATCCTTTGAGAAACTCTTCACTTTCACAGCTCTGCACAGCCTATTTCTATGTTACCTATCAGCTCTTGTTCAGGGTCAACTCCAATCAAATCATGATGCCAGCCTCCACTGCGTAAACTTTCAAACAGGCACCTTTATGCTTTCTGCCCTGCTGACCCTCATGCTTGGGAGGTACTTTCTGTAAAGCCACTTCATTGTTCTCCTTAAATTCCCTTCTTAAGACTATTCTTTGCTATGAGACCTACAAAAAACTTGACAACAGTTAGGCTGCTGGTGTGTGAGACCACAGCCTACCATGCTTATCAATATTGCCTCCTTGTTCATGGTACTCCTCCACTGATCTGTCTACATAAGGGGTCGGCAGCCTCTGGCACGCGACTCGCTAGGGTAAGCACCCTGGCAGGCCGGGCCAGTTTGTTTACCTGCCGCGTCGGCAGGTTCAGCCTACCATGGCTCCCACTGGCTGCAGTTCACTGTCCAAGGCCAATGGAGGCGTCTGGAAGCGACGCGGGAGAGTGATGTGCTGGGATGGCGGACTGCGGCCAGTGGAAGACGCGATCAGCCGAACCTGCCGACGCGGCAGGTAAACAAACTGGCCTGGCCCACCAGGGTGCTTACCCTGGTGAGCCGTGTGCCAGAGGTTGCCGACCCCTGGTCTACATCCATCTGTTATCTCTTGTCTTAAACTTACATTGCAAGTATGGGGTAGGGATTGTCTTTTTATTCTGTTTTGCGGAGTGCCTAACACAGTGGTGTGCCTGCGGGAGGTCCGCTGAAGCCACGGGACCAGCGGACCCTCCGTGCTTGGGGCGGCAAAATGTCTAGAGCTGCCCCTGGATGTGGAGGTATGAGGCAGGAAAGGAAGTGAAGGATATCTCTTGGAAAGCTGACAGTGCCTCAGCCAGAATTTCCTTCCTTAGCTTCTCCTCACCTTGTGTAGTCCCACCTACCCTCATAAGCAATTTCAGAGCCTACCAGTGCCATCAATTATAATAAAATTATAAGAATTAATTCATAGAATTGCAATTTGTATTTCTTACATATGCCAAATACTTCTGTCTGTATTCTGTATTTTCAGATTTATTAATTTTTTTTAAATGCAGGAAAGATCCAGTCACAGTGCATTGTTTCTTTACTGTTGTTGATGGCCCTGCTGTTTATCCTCTTGTTTTCATTCAGTTTGTTTAGTGTTTTCCATGTTCTATGATTGTCTGCCTTCAAACATAATTTACAACGTTGCTGCATCCAGTACACAACATCAAATTACCGTCAATGTGAAATTCGTCCTTACCAAACTCAAATCACCGTTAGAGGTGATTTTTTTTTTTAACTTTAATTACGTCTGGAGACTGAAGTGAAATATGAGGTGCATTACAACACAAACCCCATATGCTGTTGAGTAACCTCTATATACCAAAGCAGTTTATTGGAGTATGATTAGCTGTGTAAACTTAAAATGCATTCAAAAACCAACCACAAGGGAAGTGTGTGTGCATTGAATAAGTGACACTAGTTCTTTCAGTAAAATTTAGTTAGTGTTTGTTTATTCTCAGTAAAAATTCAAATTATGCATTTTTGTGAGGCAAACAGATTTCTAGGATCCCTGGTGATCTACGTGAAATGACTTGATGGTCTCAGCTCAATGTCTAGTGGGCAGATGTTCCTATCACAAGAGCTATCATCTGAATTGGCACCCTTGTTGGCAGAGAGGCCATGGATTGAGTAGATGTAGGGTCTGAACTATATCTTACTCTCCAGAACAACAGTGTGGTGGTCCCTCTAAAACAAAATTGGGGCACGCTGGCAGGGTGTTTGCACAGTCAGCGCCCCCTGCTGAACTCTTGTGTGGATAAATGGAGGAATTCAGTTACCAGGACTGTCAAACCAGGACCATCAGTATTAAAGCCACTAGAAACAAAACATAATCCTTGGCTGAGTGCTCTGTTTTGACTACTGCATGACATAGCTTCAGACATATAATTCTCCTTAAGGTAATTGTTCAATGGGAAAAGATAGCACAACGGAGTCCTAGAGCTACCATTACTAGAACAGATGAGAAGGGGAATTTCTATTAATTTCAATAGAGGGAATGCACAGGCAGGGTATTCAGCATGATTTTAAAACTGAAAGTGGTGAATCTGTTTAAAAATATAATAGTCTTATAAATTTCAACATGATTCTATGTCTGAAAAGTAAACAGAGGGAAAATGAAATGATCTGAAAAGAATGGTGGTGTCTGTCAAATAAGTGGAATCAACTTTTCTCCATGTTCATGTCCAATTTTAATTTTATTTCTCTCTTGAAGCACTTGAAGAACCACTCCCTCTAAAGAGAACAAGATGGTGATTTTATAAAGAAAAGGCGTCAGTTAAGAAAACAACCTGATCTGGTGAGGAGCATTTTGAGCTATTATAGCAAGATACCTCCACAGGAAAGAACTTGTTAATAAAACTTGATGATGGCAATGTTTTAATGAAAGTGCACAGAACCCAAAAAGACACATATATTGAGTTTATACCCACTCCTCAGCAGTACTATGACCCAGATTTTAAAGATAGTTAGGTCAAAAATCTCATTTCTGAAATGAGATTTAGGCTTCTAAATCAGGAATGTCTAAATACCTTCAAAAGGCTGAGCTATATATACTTATATGGTAACAGCAAGATATTTTATAGTGTATGTAGAATCACTTACAAAGGGCCAGGATTCTTCTCTCTTACACTTATGAGCACCTATGCAGAGAAATAATCCTGCTGAAGCCAATGGCAGTAAATTTGTGTATAGCCTGGCCTATAATCTTATGATTTTAATCGCTATTGGAGATTACATCAAAATAGCTCAAGGTCACAATTTTTTTTCTTCTATAAAATACTGGAAATCTTAATAGAAACATCCTAACATCTGAACGGGCTTTACACTTGATTTATTAAATCAAAGAAATCTCCCAACACTTCTGTTAGTGCATAAATATTGGTAACAACATTTTACAGGCAGAGAAATGGGGAAGTACCCACATTTTAACCAAACTATGGAGATTTTTAGCCTGTTTTAATTTAGAATTTTAAGTTGGTGAAATAGAGTAAGTGCAAAATGTTGCTCAACCCTGTGTCTCTGCAGAGATAAGCCTGCAAACTAAGCTCTTGGTTTTAATATATTTGGGCATTAAAACTACGTTCCCCCCCCTCCGCACTTGACACAGTAACCTGCATAGAAAGTACCACAATAATTACTTTTACAAGTATTGATTTCAGCACTTACACGGGAGCGCTTATTAACTATACCCTCCAATCATTCATTCTATTCTGAATATATATTACACAAGAGAGCCAAATCTAGAAGTCCTGAACTCAATATTTATGCAGTCCCAATGCAGGCAAAACTTCTATTGGCCTCAATAAGACATTTGCCTGAGCCATAATTAAGTAAGCCCTTCAGAATCTGGACCTAGTGGAAATAGGAGAGCTAAATTTAAAAAGAATTGCCCTGAGTATGCAGAAATGTAGCAAACAAGGGATGAGGAAGAGAATTCATGGATCCTAGGTTTTAAATTATTAACTCCTATTTGAATTCCACCTTCCCTTAAAAACTTTTTACTTAAATATTTTGAAAGAAATTGCCCTCATTTGTACTGGCTTGGTGTCAGTCAGACTCATATTACCCTTCCACCAAAGATGGAGGTTGATGGCTTCCTTTAGCATGCTAAATGGAATCCATTTACTTTTCTGATGACAGTTCAGTATCCATACTATACAACCAAGCTAGTGACTGACATTGCTAAGGGTGGCCAATGCAAAAGTCCAGGGACAGTGTTTCATCTTTGTGAATCAAAATTAGACTCAGCAAACTTTCTTAATGCTAAACTTACAAAGCCAGAACTGTTACAGCCAGCTTATATGGAGCCAGCATTTTGATTGCATAGATAACCTATCTTCAGGTAGTTTAGTTAAGTCATTGATAAACATTATTGAGCCATATGGTAGTGCTTTGAGTTCTTCACATACTATTTCACTTTTCTTTGTTTTTTCTTTAAAAAATGGTACTGTACTTAGTATTTTATCCAAAGTATGGCATTTGTGTTTAACCCACAAATACAGGGATAATCTACCCAAATCAAATGATCTCACATGTTACCTATTCATTATTATTTTTATTATCTTGGTATTACCATAGTACATACAAGCCTTAGTTGTGGCCTGAATTGAATTTATGTATGTACTTTTTTCTTTTAAGCATAAAAAAATGATTTAGAAACAGTTCAAAAGGGGCAAGAGGGCACAGAATTGTGGGAGACATATACAAATGCATTTTGCAGCGTTGCCAGCTCTCATGATTTCATTGTAACTCTAGCAATTTGAGGGGGTATGAGCTTTTTCCACCTGTGTTATGAAAGGCTGCAGCTCATGAATTTTCTCTTATTCAAAATGGTCACCATCTCATATTATTGTCAATGGGGTTGAAGTCAGTAAGATGGCTATCTGTGTGTAGAAGTGAGACTGCCCTTAGAGTTGACTGCCATCTCCCCCTCTTCTCAGTGGGATTCTAGCCCCACTCACAGGCAAAATGGCTGCCACTCTGATTCAGGTTCCTTGATAGGACACTGAGACTGTGAGGAGCTGCGGACACTGTGAAAGGTGTATGAGGGGAGCAGGGCATTGGAGGGAACAGGATGCAGAGGTAAGTGGTGTAGGGGGATGTGGGCATAGGATGGAGGCTGAGGGAATGCAGAGGATAGTGATGGGGTAGGAGATGGAGGGATTGGATGGCAGATCCCTCAGGCCAGGGGGTAGTGGTGGGGAAGGGCAGTCTCTGAGTAGCCAGGGAAGACAATGTTGCATTATTGCCAACTTGCAAACTCATCACAAGTCACAGGACTTTTGAGTCTGCAAATGGAGCTATTGCAATTATGCGAGAAGCAGCCCTCCAGGTCTGGGCCGATGGTCAAGTGCTGTAGAAGAGTTTTGGAGTGAAAGACACAGATCAGCCCTTCCACTGAGCCCTGCTTTCAGGTCTGGCTCTGCAGTAGAGAGAGAATCCTGGGGCAGTGGGAGGCAGGGGATTGGGGAGCTGGGGAAGTGGTGCAGCTGGAACTTGGCTGGAGAAGTATTTAGCAAGGGGTCTGCCCACTTGGATCTAAGGGTAGTATTTTGGTCATACTGCCTAGGGAAGGTGGGATGTGTTGCTGTTGGAACCTAGGCAGTGAAGTCCCAGAGCAGCAGGAGGCAGAGAAGTGTTGCTGCTGGGACAAAACAGTAATAGGGGAACTGCTGTTCATTTCCTAGCTTAAAGGAGAGCAGGGGGTAAATGGAGTCTCCATCGGAGCAGGCAGGGAGAGGCATGCATTTCTGTGTGCATTAAAGGTTGATTTTTTTTTTCAATCTGATGTTCTCATACTCTGACTGAAGAATAGAGGAGAGTTACAAAGTCAATTGCAGACTTAAAAAAACATGATTTGATTTTTAAATCTCAAGATGTTTTTGGGCAATGTCATGATTTTGATCTCTTGAGGCTGGCACTACTGATTTTTGTCACTATGCCTCCCCTCTTCTCTATTTTTCAGGTAGCACATATTCTACTCTTATAAGAAAGATGCTCTTGTAAGTTTGCACATTCCCAATTTAATCATGCCTTTAGTTCAGAGCAGTACAAATTAAGGCTGGATTGACTGCTTTAATTTTGAATTGACTAGATTTTTGGTTTCTAAGGCTGCAACAGCAATCACGTTAGGCAGTATGGCCCCAATACTACCATTGGATCTAGGTTGACACACACTTGTGCTTGTATGCAGCTCATTGGCTTTGGTGGGGCTCTTGGGAGAGCAAAGTGTTCATCTAATTGCATGATGGGATCCAATTAATGTTTACCTGCCCTTCAACTGACCCATAACTGAGCAGGGGCAGCCCCTTCTGTGGTTGTCAGGCCCATATGGCCCCAGCTCTCCAAACTCAGGGAAGAAATAAACTGCTGCAATGAGTCAATTCAGCAGCTGGTGGGATCAGAGGGCTCACACCAGATTTTGTGGGTCAAAGTAGCTGCATGTGTAAAGTCGACAGACTCCTGTTGGTGCTGGATGGGATCAAACCAGGGACCTCCACAGCTTAGTGCATGAGCCTCTACCACATGAGCTAAAAGCCAACTGACTCTTAGCTAAGGTTGTAGAACAGACTCATTTAACTCTAAGTGGTCTCAGTGCCACTAGATGGGACAGAACACCACACCCAGAAGACGTGTGGGTTACATATGCCAGTTCAGAACTAGGTGTGCAAAATCAGTGGCCAACTGCAGGCTGGTTGTAAGGTCAGCCCAAATGTACATCACTATAAATCACTGAATAGATGAATGGCACACAAAAGCTACTATACGTATTCTTCAAGAAAACAAATATTACTACACCAATAGCAGGAATTTATTGGTACATCCAGAGAAATGAGTATAAAATACTGTAGGAATCCATTTTTTGGCCTGGACCAGTGTAATCCTTTTTTAAATGTACATCTCTCTGTGTTTCATCTTCCCCAGAGTATAATTCAAAGCCTAGAAAAATATAATTTCTTGTTATTTTGTTTAAACATTGACACTTTACATTTCATCTCCAACAAATATACGTGACACCATCCTCACTGAAATGTTTGTCTTTAGTTGAATATTAACATGGCACTCGCATAGCCCTTTACTCTATATCTTGAAATAGCTGGTTTCATATACAATTCATGTCAATCAGTTTAATTCTTCTTTGAGCTCTAATCCAAAAGCATGTATATTCATTTTTTCTCAAGGTTTCTTTACTCCCTATCCCCCTCAAATCCCAACCAAACAGTTATACTGTGAGGTACCTATCCAATAAATTGCCATATTCTGAATGTAAAAATCATAAAACCAATATTGTGTATATATATAAAAAAGATTTATCTCATCTAGTAAGTTAAAAAGTGACCTCTCTTAACATTGCATCCTTCATCACTCTCCATCACTGACTTTCTATCTAGATACTTTTATGGTCCTCATCGCCAGAGTACCTGGAAACTTCACAGTTATTAATGGGTTTTATGGAAGTATTATCCCCATTTTAGCGGTGAGGAACCGAAGTATGGGGAAGAGTAAACTAACTTGCTCAAAGTCATACAGAAAGTTTGCCTGTGAGGCTGGAACTGAACGAAGGGCTCCTGAGTTTCAGTCCAATGCTCTTCCATTAGATTATCCTTTCTCCCCAACTAGAGTTCTTGAAATAGTCTCATATACAACAGAGTGAATAATTCCTAGTGGATAATTTATTCAACTTTCATTTTTCCTTCTGTCCATAATTATATTGAATTTTCCAAAATATTCACTGAACATTTTTCTGAGTGATTCATGGTATATAGATTATTTGTGAGCAGTTTGTTGTGACTATTCAATATTCAGAATTAGAAACGTAGGTGATTTTGATTAGACATGTAGGTCATCTGGTATGTTTCTGCTTCCCCTGAATGAGTGTAACTCTTAGAACAGACTTCTGGTGTGAATACTTCTGATTATGAACTCTAAACTCAAGTTCTGAAAATATTCTATAGTATTTTTCTGAAAACTGGCTGTTTTGGCAGGTAGTCCTGCCAACAGACTCATTTGCTAGAATAAAGTACAGGAAGTGGATACAATTGTGTCCAATATGGGGTTGAAAACAGCCTACATGTATCTGTTTAAACCAGTGGTCTCCAACCTTTTTGGCTGGCGGGCACCAGCCGAAGGACCACTGCGGCGGTGGAGCACCCACTGAAATGTCGTCGGATTTCAGCGGCATTTCAGTGGTGACACCTCTCAATGTCGCTTGCCGTTGACAAGCAATGTCATCGAGAGGCGTCCCCACCGAAATTCGGGAGCAACGCCTCTCGATGATGTCACTTGTCGACGGCAAGCAGCGTCAGCGAGAGGCGTGGCTGCCGAAATGCCGCAGAAATTCAGCAGCATTTTGGCAGGTGCTCTCCTGGGGGCCAGGATGCGGGTGCATTAAGATGCCCCCGTGGGCATCGCGTTGGGGACCACTGGTTTAAATGAATTCAGCATAAAATACTTTGGATTATATGGATCTGACTGGCACAGAGAAAGAGAGGGAGAGAGTACGGAGCTCATCTGTAATGGGGTCTATATACCCCATACTGAGCTTAGATGGGGGAGGAGAACCTCTCGTGTTTACAAGCAAGCAGTTTGATTACGCCCCCATATAGCTACTAAATCTGCCAGTCATGGAGACAGGCACCTATAGATGCAACCAACAGAGGAAACAAGATCCGCTATAAAGGAGGGAGTATTGAGGTGGCAAAAGGCCTGGGACAGAAAATGGGAAACAGGCCTGCACCAGGCTACCTCCGGGAAAGTAACCAAAAAACTGAAGGAGACTGCAAGCCCTAAAATTTAAAGGACTGCTAGGCTTAATTAGAGGTAAAATTCCAAGTATTGACATGATTGAAGACAAGCTAATGAAGGTCAGAAAGGAGAATGTGGGGCTCCTCAAAAGACCACACCAAGAGACTATGATGGCCTCAAATTGGTCCTCAACCTTTGTAGTCAATAAGAGATTTGGCATTGGCCTCAGTTGGAGCAGGATTGGGGTCTTGCCTCCTGACTGATACATGCAACAAAACTGTTGAGTTCTGGAAGGAGACTTACCGAGTTGTAACATCTTTGCAGGTAATATGTATAGGAAAGGTGGGAGGAAAAGAGGAAAAATTAAGGGGAGCCTCTCAGGAAGTAATGGGGAAAATAGTTGCATTCTTGTCCAGTAATTAGTCTTTATCTTTTGTTGCTGTTTAATATTTCTCTCAGTTAGTTGGGCTTTAAATGGTATCATTGGTTCAATATGTCATATCAGAGTGCACATTAGGTAGCTATAAAAATAGCTGCTTTTCCCATACTGACTAGTTTTCCTCATTTCATATTTTATAAATAAAATATGGAAAAGCGACACATTAAGGTCAAACTAATTTTTCAATATGAATAGCTAAGTGAAATCTCTTCCTTTGGAAAAAAAAATTAATCCATTAAAAATGAATGACTATTGATCCTACATATTTCAGTCTTCAGTCATCAGAGAATCTATGCCGAGATTAAGCAGCAATGGTCCTGGGAAGATGTAGACCACTCCAGTAGTATGTCGGCCTGATTTGAAACCAATGAAATATACAACCTAGACAAAAGAAACTCTAGGACAGGATCTCTGTGGATGGGGAAAATGCTGAGTATGGAAGCTATGCTCCCACCCTTCAGCAAATACCCTCTGTTCAAGTCTCCCTCTGCAGTGAGAGTTTTGAATATTTCAGTGAAAATATTGAAGCTGATTCCTCAAATAATATGATAGATTAAAAAGATGAACCTGAGACACAATTACTTGAATGTGATTTATTTATGCTAGAAGTCTAAATACTAAGATGGGTGAATCTGAGTATCTTTTTATGAGGGTATTGATATAATAGGCATCACAGAAACTTGGTGAAACAATGATAGTCAATGGGATATGGTAATACCAGGATACAAAACATATAGGAATGACAGAGTAGGCTGTGCTGGTGGAAGAGTAACACTATAGGTGAAAGAGCCAAAACACAGCAAAAAATCTTAAATGAATTCAAACTGCACCATAGAAATTCCATGCTTGAATAAGAATATAGCAGTAGGAATATGCTACTGACCAGGATAGTGGGATAGTGAGTGTGAAATGTTCTGTGAGATTAGAGAGGCTACAAATATAGAAAATTCAATAGTGAGGGATTTCAGCTATCTCTATACAGACATTCCGGAGGCATACAGGAGTGAAATCATAGAGGCCAAATCATCACACGTGGAGTTGCAGCTAGCAAGGGATGTTAAGGCCTTGTCTACACTGGGGTGGGGGGCGGGGGGATAGATCTAAAATATGTCGACTTCAGCTACGCTATTGTCATAGCTGAAGTCAAGGTATCTTAAATCGACTTAGAGTCACTTACTTTGTGTCCTCGTGGTGCGGGGTCGATGGCTGCTGCTCACCCGTTGACTTTGCTTCCGCCTCTCACCAAATGGAGTTCAGCAGTTGACGAGAGAGTGATCGGGGATCAATTTATCGCATCTACACTACATGCAATAAATCGATCCCTGATTGATCCCTACCCGCCAATCTGGTGGGTAGTGTAGATGTACCCTAAGAGTAACAAGGAGGGTTTCCTCAGGTATGTGAGCAACAAGAAGTTGTTCAAGGAAAGTGTGGGTCCCGTACTGAATGAGGGAGGCAACTTAATGACAGATGATGTGGAAAAAGCTAATGTACTCAATGCTTTTTTTGCCTCTGTCTTCACGAACAAGATCAGCTCCCAGACTATTGCACTGAGCAGCACAGTATGGGGAGAAGGTGACCAGCCCTCTGTGGAGAAAGAAGTGGTTCAGGACTATTTAGAAAAGCTGGATGAGCACAAGTCCATGGGGCCGGATGCACTGCATCTGAGGATGCTAAAGGAATTGGCGGATCTGATTGCAGAGCCATTGGCCATTATCTTTGAAAACTCACGGTGATCAGGGGAGGTCCTGGATAACTGGAAAAAGGCTAATGTAGTGCCCTTTAAAAAAGAAAGGAGGAGGATCCGGGGAACTACAGGCCAGTCAGCCTCACCTCAGTCCCTGGAAAAATCATGGAGCAGGTCCTCAAGGAACCAATTCTGAAGCACTTAGGGCTTGGCCACATTAGACATTTCAAAGCGCTGCCCCGGCAGCGCAGTGGGAGCGCTGCCACGGCAGCGCTTTGAAGTGCAAGTGTAGTCAAAGCCGCAGCGCTGGGAGAGAGCTCTCCCAGCGCTGCTTGTAAACCACATCCCTTACGGGTGTAGCGTGCAGCGCTGGGACGCGTGACCCGCGCTGCCCGCCCTGATTAACTACACTTTTATCAGCGGCTGCATGCTTGCACGCTAGGTTTTTTTTTTTCACACCCCAGTGGCACGCTGTAAAGTGCCCGTGCTAGCCAAGGCCTTAGAGAGAGGACGTGTGAGGAACCAGTCAGATGGATTCACCAGGGCACGTCAATGCCTGACTAACCTAATTGCCTTCTATATGAGCGAACTGCTTGTGGATGAGGAGAAGCAGTGGACTTAGTTATTCCTGTAGACTCTTAGCCCCAAGTTTTATAGGGTCTTCCACAGTTATACTTGCAGAAGTGTAAAGTAGTATCGGGCTGGATGGTGACTATAAGGTTGATAGAAAGCTGGCTAGATGTCTGAGTCATGTAGTGATCAAGTGCTGGCTCCATGTCGAGTTGGCAGCCGTATCAAGCGAGTGTTCCAGGGTCGTCGTGGGCCAGTTTTGGCAATATCTCTTAATATTCGGGGATTGGCAGTGGAACTGCCCCTGCCAGTTGCGATGACACTAACTGAGGAGTGAAGCTACCCTGCGGGTAGGGAGTAGAATAAGCGGGCCTAGAAATTAGAGGATGGGCGCGCCGAATAAATCTGATGAGTCAACAAGACAAGTGCACGTCCGCACTTAGGATGGAGATCCCATGCACTGCTTCAGACTAGGGACTGAGTGGCTAGGCAGCAGTTCTGCAGAAAAGGATTTAGAGGTTACAGTGGACAAGAAGCTGGATATGAGTCAACGGTGTGCCCTTGTTGCCAAGAATGCTAACGGCATTTTGGGCTGTATAAGTAGGAGCATTGCCAGCAGATCGAGGGATATGAACATTCCCCTCTATCTGGCACTGGTTAGGCCTCATCTGGAGTACTGTATCCAGTTTTGGACCCCACACTACAAGAAGGATGTGGAAAAACTGGAAAGAGTCCAGCGGAGGGCAACAAAAATGATTAGGGGGCTGGAGCATGTGATTTCTGAGGAGAGGCTGGGGAACTGGACTTTAGTGTGCAGAAGAGAAGAATGAGGGGGGATTTGATAGGTGCTTTCAACTACAGTACCTGAAAGGGGGTTCCAAAGAGGATGGATCTATACTGTTTTCAGTGGTAGCAGATGACAGAACAAGGAGTAATGGTCTCAGGTTGCAGTAGGGGAGGTTTAGGTTGGATAGCAGGAAAAACTTTTTCACTAGCAGGGTGGTGAAGCACTAGAATGGGTTACCTAGGGAGGCAGTGGAATCTCCTTCCTTAGATGTTTTTAAGGTCAGGCTTGACAAAGCCCTGGCTGGGATGATTTAGTTAGAGACTGGTCCTGCTTTGAGCGGGGGGTTGGACTAGATGATCTCCTGGGGTCCCTTCCAACCCTGAGATTCCGTGATTCTATGGGTACATGTCACCTCAGGAAGGGACGCAGAGATAACATTTCTAGACACCATTAATGACTGCTTATTGGAGCAGATAGATCTGGAAGATGTAAGGGGAGTGGCAATTCTTGACTTAGTCCTCAGTGGAGTACAGAATCTGGTCCAAGAGGCAAATTTAGCTGAACCACTCACTAACAGCAACAGTAATATAATTAAATTTAATGTCTGTGTGGGAATACCAAAGAAGCCCACCACAGTAGCATTAAACTTCAGAAAGATGAATTACACAGAAATGAGGAAGCTAGTTAAATGGAAATTAAAAGGAACAGTCACAAGATTGTAATGCCTGCAAGCGGCACGGAAACTTCTTACAAACACCATAGAGGCTCAAATTAAATGTATACCCAAATAAAAAAACACAGAGGACCAAAAAAGTGCCACCAGGCCTAAACAACAAAGTAAAAGAATCAGTTAGAGGCAAGAAGACATCCTTTAAAAATTGGAAGTTAGATCCTATCGAGGAAAATAGAAAGAAGAATCACTCTGGCAAGTCCAGTATAAAAGTATAATTAGGCAGGCCAAAAAAGAATTTTAAGAGCAACTAGCAAAAGATTCTCTTTTTTGCTGTTAGTTTTTGAGTACATCAGAAGTAGGAAGCCTGCCAAACAATCAGTGGGGCCACTGGATGATAGAGGTCCTAAAGGAGCACTCAAGGAAGCCAAAGAGAAGCAAAATGAATTCTTCACTTGATCTTCACTGCAGAGGATGTGAGGAAGATACTCCTATCTAAGCCATTCTTTTTTAGGTGACAAACCTGAGGAACTGTCCCAGATTGAGGTGTCAGCAGAAGAGGTTTTAGAACAAATTGATGAATTAAACAGTAATAAGTCACCATGACCAGATGGTATTCACCCAAGAATTCTGAAGGAACACGGATATGAAATTGGAGAACTATGAAGTGTGGTATGTAAAATCACTTAAATTAGCTTCTATACCAGACCACTTAAATCAGCTTCTATACCAGATGACTGGAGGATAGCTAATGTGACACCAACTTTTTAAAAAAGGATCCGGAGGCAATTGCAGGCTTGTAAGCCTACTTTTAGTAGCACACAAACTGGTTGGAATTATAATAAAGGATTGCATTATCAGACACATAGATAAACATGATTTGTTGGGGAAGAGTCAAAATGGTTTTTGTAAAGGGAAAACATGCCTCACCAATCTATTAGAATTCTTTGAGGGGGTCAACAATTGTGGACAAATGTGATTCATTGGATCTAGTGTACTTAGAGTTTCAGAAAGCCTTTGACAAGGTCCCTCACCAGAGGCTTTTTAAGAAAAGTAAGCAGTCATGGGATAAGATGGAAGGTCCTCTCATGGATCCGTAACTGGTTAAAAGACAGGAAATAAAGGGTAAGAAAAACTGGTCAGTTTTCAGAGAGGTAAATAGTGGTATCTCTCAGGGATCTGTACTGGGAACAGTGCTGTTCAACATAAAAATAAATTATCTAGAAAAAGGGATAAAAAGTGAGGTGGCAAAATTTGCAGATGATACAAAACTACTCAAGATAGTTAAGTCTGAATCTGACTGCAGAGAGTTACAAATGGATCTCAGAAAATTGGGTGACTGGGCAAGAAAATGGCAGATGAAAGTCAATGCTGACAAATGGAAAGTAATGTTCATTGGAAAACATAATCCCAACTATGCATACAAAATGATGGGGTTTTATATTAGCTGTTACCTCTCAGGAGAGAGATCTTGGTGTCAAAGACTCATATCACCTCGAGAGGTCATCTAGTTCAGTACCCTGCATTCATGGCAAGACTAAGTGTTAGCTAGACCATCCCTGACAGGTGTTTGTGTACCCTGTTCTTAAAAATCTCCAATGATGGAGATTCCACAACCTCCTCCTAGGCAATTTATTCCAGTGCTTAACCACTCTGCCAGTTAGGAAGTTTTTCCTAATGTCCAACCTAAACCCACCTATGCTGCAATTAAGCCCATTGCTTCTTGTCCTATCCTCAGAGTTAAGGGAAAAAAACTTCTCCCTCCTTCTTACAACTTGAAAATGTTATCATGTCCCCCCTCTGAAATGTGACACTAAGAATTAGACACAATACTCCAACTGAGGCCTACTTAGCATGGGGTATATTGGAAGAATTACTTCTTACAAACCTCCTGCTAATACATCCCAGAATGATGTTTGCTTTTTTTGAAACAGTGTTACACTATTGACTCATTTAGCTTGTGATCCACTGTGACCCCCAGTTCCTTTTCTGCAGTACTGCTTTCCAGGCAGTTTATTTGTCAGTACAGTAGTTCTCTGAAAACAGCTACTCAGTGTGCAGTGGCAGTCAAAAAGCTAACAAAGGTAGGAACTATTAGGAAAGGGATAGATAATAAGACAGAAAATATCATAAAGCTATTATATAAATCCATGGTACGTCCACACCTTGAATACTGAGTGTAATTCTGGTTATCCCATCTCAAAAAAGATATTAGAATTAGACAAGGTACAGAGAAAGGCAACAAAAATGATTGAGTATGGAACAACTTCCATATGGGAAAATAAACTGGGACTTTTCAGTTTGGAAAGGAGATGACTAAGGGGGATATGATAGAAGTCTATACAGTTATGACTGGTGTGGAAAAAATGAATAAGGAAGTGTTATTTACTCCTTCACATAACACAAGAACCTGAGGTCACCCAATGAAATTAATAAGCAGCAGTATAAAACAAACATAAAATACTTTTTAACACAACACAATCAGTAAGCCTGTGGATCTTGTTGCTAGACGATTTTGTGACGCCAAAACTATACTAGAGTTTAAAAAGAATTAGATAAGTTGGTGTAAGATAGGTCCATCAATGAGTATTAACCAAGATAGTCAGAGATGCATCCCTATGATTTAGATGTCCCTAGACTCTGACTGCCAGAAGCTGGTAGTGGAAGAAAAGGGATGGATCGCTCAATGATTGTCTGTTTTGTTCATTCCCTCTGAAGCAACTGGCATTGGCCATTTTTGGAAGACAGGATAATGGGCTAGATGGACCGTTGGTCCGATCCAGTGTGGCTGTTCTTATCCTATGTTCATATACCTGTTACTAAGCCATACAGAACTATTCCATGTGATAAGCCAAACGTGACTGAAGTTTCTTAATGTCATATGGACATTATGGGACAAATTAATTTCTGGTGTAACTCAGTAAAATCAATTGTTACACTGGGGATGAATTTGGCCCAATATTGTTAAATTAGAAATCTAATAATTACACTTTTACATGTTTTAATACTTACACTTTTTTGTTGTCTACTGTAGAAGGCCTGGGGATATTTTGAAATACCATAAATCTCAGTATTGGGTTACTTGATATCTCTTATTCATGAAATGTTTTGCCACAGGCAAACTTTCATCTTCTTCCTTAGTATGTCTTTGTGATCTGACATTCTGACTTTGAGATCTAGGTATCTCACCAATATACATGAGGCCACAAGGGCACTTAATCATGTAAACAACAAATTCAGTGTCACATATAATCCTTTGTCAAATGGCAGATTTTTTCCAGTGTATGTTTTGATCATGATGAAGGGAATTGCCTTTTATTATAGTATTATACCCTGCACATTCAGAGCAGTGAAAGATTACCTATATGGGCTGTAATTATAATTTTTTTTCTCTTGATTTGTGTATGCACTAGAGTCAGGTTAGATTATAATGCTTCTCTGATTTGGGTTTTTTGCACATTGTAAAAGGAATAAGGTCAAATGCATCCAATAATGTTTCCTCTGTGGAAAGAATGTATCACTATTTCTTCATTATGTTGTTAATCCTTTGACATAGTGGAATATGGATGCAAATGAATGACACTAAAATCTTTTAATCCTGACTCATAACTCCAGTGTTTAATAGCTCTTATCAGCTGATTGGTGGTTTACAGTGAGTATCAAAATGTCCTGACTTGTATTTTGTGGTGTGGAATAGGGGTCAGCTGATAATGAAGATTACATCTTGCCTAAACGGTTTCCTTCCTTTTTAGTAGCAGTAATTCTTCTGAATGAAAATGATCTTGTCAAGAGGACAGGCAGTTTATTGCATATTGGTGTGTAATGGGATTTGGGAGAAGATGTGGCAGTTACTCTCCCAATTTCATCTCTACTAGCTAGGTCAGTATGGCATGGAGTTGGATGACATTTGACTAGAATAATTAAGGCTCAACAAGCAGCAGAGAATCCTGTGGCACCTTATAGCCTAACAGACGTTTTGGAGCATGAGCTTTCGTGGGTGAATACCCACTTCGTCAGACGCAGGTAGTGGAAATTTCCAGGGGCAGGTATATATATGCTAGCAAGCAAGCTAGAGATAACGAGGTTAGTTCAATCAGGGAGGATGAGGCCCTGTTCTAGCAGTAGAGGTGTGAAAACCAAGGGAGGAGAAACTGGTTCTGTAATTGGCAAGCCATTCACAGTCTTTGTTTAGTCCAGAGCTGATGGTGTCAAATTTGCAGATGAACTGAAGCTCAGCAGTTTCTCTTTGAAGTCTGGTCCTGAAGTTTTTTAGCTGCAGGATGGCCACCTTAAGGTCTGCTATAGTGTGGCCAGGGAGGTTGAAGTGCTCTCCTACAGGTTTTTGTATATTGCCATTCCTGATATCTGATTTGTGTCCATTTATCCTTTTCCGTAGTGACTGTCCAGTTTGGCCGATGTACATAGCAGAGGGGCATTGCTGGCATATGATGGCGTATATTACATTGGTGGACGTGCAGGTGAATGAACCAGTGATGGTATGGCTGATCTGGTTAGGTCCTGTGATGGTGTCGCTGGTGTAGATATGTGGGCAGAGTTGGCATCGAGGTTTGTTGCATGGATTGGTTCCTGAGCTAGAGTTACTATGGTACGGTGTGCAGTTGCTGGTGAGAATACGTTTCAGGTTGGCAGGTTGTCTGTGGGCAAGGATTGGCCTGCCACCCAAGACCTGTGAAAGTGTGGGATCATTGTCCAGGATGGGTTGTAGGGCTCAACATAGAGTGAACTGTACAACCCAATAGTTACAATAGAATGGTTAGGTGGTCAGGTGCAGTTGCTATTGGATGAATTACACGGAGATAAATTTATCAAGATATGCATTTTGGATAATACACAGATTCTGATGGGGTCAGAACCTCACCTAGTGTAAATTATCATAGCTCCATTGATTTCAGTGGAGCTGTACTTGAGGGCCCTCAGGGTTTACCTGCACAGCGTCTTCCCTTTAACAGTCACGTACCATGGACAGCTTATTGTCTCAATGAAGGGTCTTTTTGAATTTTAGGCCCCAAGGACTTGCAAAATGCTGAGGACCCTCAATACCCATTGGCTTCCATGGGAGTGCTCAGCACCTAAGTCTTGAGCCCCAGTTCAGTAAAGCATTGAAGCACATGCCTAAATTTAGTTCCCTTGAAACTAAGCATGCGCTTCAGTGTTTTCCTCATTAGGAATGCTCTTAATTGAGGACTATGGGCCTGATCCATTGTACGTAATGGAAGTCCTTCCACTGGACTTTGGATATAGGCCTAGGAGAAGAGGAAATGAAAAAGAAATAAGTTTTCTGTAAAGACTTCAAATGCCACAAAATATTGTACTAAATAATAATAATGAAAAGGAGTATTCAATGCATTTCATCTTTATCTCTTCTTCAATCTTTATTTCCCAACTTCTGTACTAAAAGACTCCAGTTTAGCATTTCGTATCTATTTAATGCCTGGATAAGTACCATTTAATCATTTGTCCCTGGCCAAATGTGTTCCCGTTAGGCAGATTTTATTCCTATACTCTCCCAACTAAGTAGCAGACATTACCACGAACTATCATTAGGCTAAATAGATTTCCTGGGAGATGTCCCAATAAATGATTGGATTGATGTGTTCCAATTAAGTGCCACATATTGTATTTTACTAATGGTACAGAAACAACCAAGTCTATCCTTTGACAAAAATACAGAGCTTTAAAATAGAGTTCTCAGGAATTTGGGGGTCCACTGATACTGAGCTATAGTACAGTATGTTAAATATGACCTGACACATTTTTCAGCAATCTGAGTGAGCTCAAATAAGAGAGGTTCTCTATCTTATTGTATCAAGGCAAACATGATTAATGATTTCTGTACCTTAATCTGAGCACACAGCAAAAGAAAATGGCACACGCTGAGCATTTTTTTAGGCTTGCGGTAATCTCACTGTGACAGATTAACTCTAATTTGCAATAATACATGTCTGATATAAAGTTGAATTAATGTTAAGAGAATTATAAGAATAAGTGAACCGTGTCACTTTACAGTAAGATGCAAAGCAGATGGAGTTGGATACCTACAACCAGGGCAATTAATATACAAAAGCAAAGTCCTTGGGCTAAAAACAAAGATCAGATGCTCTTGGGGTGAGAGAGGAGATTTATTTGGAAAAAAAAGTATAAAAAAAGTACAGGAAAATAAAACCAGGAGCATACCTTTTTTACTCAAGAGCAATGATTACAATAATGAATAACAAAGGAAAACAGACAATGGACTTGGCCAGAGTTACAGACTGTACAGAGAGAGGTTTTTTTTTTGTTGGTTTTTGTTATAATTAACCAGACACAAAAGAGAAGCCAGAAGAGTATAATGGAACCGTGAGTCTCCTATAAAGGGAATCTAGAAACAATACACAGTACCTGTAACGTGCTGCCTGGCAAAGGGTCAGAGATGATAAGGACCAACTGAGGAGAGAAGATGCTATCTTTCAGTGAAAAACAAAACCTTACACTTCGAGTACACAGATGGTACCTATCTATAAGCTTGATCCTGTGCCCATTGACTTCAGTAGTGTAGATTTGGACACTAAAGCAGCATTTGCAGAGTTTAAGGCTAAATATATCACAAATATATTTTCTTTGGTTTTTTTAAATAAGATTTTCTCTTCCTGTGTAATCAGTCTTGTTTTATTACAACCACTTTGTTTATACTGCTTCAGCATTTCACACAGCTGGGCCTGGAAAGGAGAAACAACCTTCACCCTTCTAAGAAGGAGTACTCATAATGGAAGTGGGTCTGAAGCCTACCCTGCTGCAGATGAAGTCAGATTTACCCAATGAATCCTGTGTTGCCGGCTGAGGTGGATATTATGTATTCCAGTCATCCTGACCCTGTGTAGAGAACCATGCACACTCCAGGTATTCACAAGCATATCTCCTCAACCACAGAATTCAGCCTCTGATTAGAAATATAATAGAATTTTTGCTTAAATTAAATAGCAGACTTTATCATATGACTGAATCTGTGACTAGCATGATCATATAGGGCCCAGTCTGAAAATGTTACCTATGTGACTAGACCCAATGATAGGCAGGAAGTACTTGCTCTGGTAAATTCTCACTAGGTCAAATCCTAAAGATCCTCATTCAGGTTTTACTCAATCAAAACACCAAATGAAGCCAATGTGATTTTTTTGCCTGAATAAGGAGTTAAGATTTTGGCCTGTTTTGTGTTGGAATTAGTTTACTAGCCGTGTTGATTTTAGTGCAGTTTGGATGTTTAATTGAAAGCTAAGAAACAAGTGGAATCTGTGCTAGTGTTTTTATTATGAAAATCCTTTCATTTCCAAAAACAAATGATTGCAAAAAGCTATATGTTAACCCTTTGTTCTCACTCATCCTGACTGCTAGGCTGAATGAACAGAAAACATCAGAATTAGAAAACCTCAGTTTCAGCACCAGGCACCTAAGCCAGCACTTCCTTTTTTTGTACCAATCATGTTTAATAATTTCAAAAACATATCAATGAAAGTGATTGTACCCTTGATATAAATGTAAAGGTTAATGTAGAAACGGCTATGTAACACTGTTTAAGCTACTCCTTGTCAAATCACATTCTGCTAATGACTTTTCAACTACAAGTCAGACCATTTAAATCCAAGGTTCCTATTGCACTTATCCAGTATAAACAGGTAGCTAGATATAAATACTTAAAGGCAGGAGGTGAAATAAGAAATTTTTTCTTTTCTCTAGGAGGAGGAAGAAAGAATCTGGAAATGACTATCAAAACAGTAACTACTAATAAACTGAAGGAAGAATAAAAGAAGGAATACTTAGATGTTATTCAGCAGTAGAGATTAGCTTCTTGCAAAGTTTTTAAAAATATATGTAGGAAGATTTTAAAACTTGCTTGCCAGAGACTTTTTTTTGCCCTTCCCTCCACCCCCAATATGTTAGATTTATAGTGAAGCACATCATACTTTTTAGACTAATTCAAAATGGATTTTTAGTCCAAACAAACCATATTTTTCAAACGTGTTAAAGAGGGGAATAAAAAAATTCATTCTTTTTTAAAGCCATAAATTTTTCAGGCAGTCATGATGAAGAGTTTTTTAAGAAAAAAAGAAGTTTACACTGAGAAATTTCAGGATGTGCTTTATATGAAGCTGCTTTGGAAATCCAGGATCAATCCTCATAATCTGATTTTAGAAATACATCAGTGTCATTCTGTATTTCTATTCCCCCCCCCATATACATCTAAAAGAATGATTACTCTGCTTTTTTTAAAAAAGTAATTATTTGTCCATTGAGGTTAAGGCTGCAGATCAAATGGGTATTTTCCAGTTAAGTACTGAAATACTTTAAAACTTACTAACAGCTTCACAAGTAGAAAATGATCATCATTAATATCATTCAACGATCTCCGTATTATTGAGGCTATCGTATGTATTTCCTTATTAGCCCAGTGTCTAAACACTGTAAAATGCTACTAAATAGCATGCTTTTTTTTTTAAATATACTGTTAAAATGTTTCAAATCAGGCAAATTGGAAATGTAAGATAGAAAATTGTAAAATGACCAGTGGTTAGAGAAAAAACTTAAAAATAAAGGTATAAAGACCTACTTTGTTAAACCCTTAGGCTATGCACCTTATTTATACAACAAAGAACATCTACAGAATAAGCAACCAGTACAACAAACAGAAGTATGACTAATATATCAGTATGAACTGCTTGCTTCGTATTCCTCTCATATCTCACCTTTCCCCAAAGCATAGAAAATGAAAGAAAACCCAGCCTCTCTGCCATTCATCCTTCTCAGGTCTGGTTCACAAAAGTTATGATTGTTTAATTTTAACCTCAAGCAGTATAGGGTATAGAGCTGTAGGGTGGTAGGTGCCCCTTCTAAACTAAATCACCCACTCATGATTCATTTACTTCTTTTGTCTGTTCAGGAAAAGACAACAGGGAAGGTCTCCAGAAGTAAGTCTCCCATTTGTAAAATGGTAACAACAATGTTTAAGAGGAAGATTTTCAAAAGTGTTTGGGGCCTTGAAAGTCAATACTTAACAGGGGTATTGTAAATCTCAATCTATTAGTGTTCATCAAATGTTTTGAGATCCTCAAATGGAAGATGTTACAATAGTGCAATGTATTATCACTATACTCCGTGATTAAAATGCCCACATATGTAGGTCTCCATAAGCTAAGTATAGCTGAAGTGTCTGCAATCCAGTAAGTTTAGTGCTCTGTCACTAAAATGCTTGAATAGGTTTTAATAAATGTTGCATCTGGTCCTGTTGTCCTCAGGCACATACAATACTCATTGTTTTTTGTGGAAATATATGTACATGCATAAAATCCATAGGATTAAACCTTTCACCAGTGTTATATTGAAGTCCAATGGAAAACTATGCATTTACACTTCCTGATCTAAAGGTACATTGCTGTATTCAGTTAGATGTTTCCTACATAATTGTTTCATAGTTTTAAAATGGATAATAAGTAAATCCTCAAGTGTGAAATTCACCCCAGTGCAGAGAATTAGTGCAAGTCCTGTGCCCCACTCAAGTTCCTCTTAAATTCTGTTCTGAGGGCTTGAGTGATGCATAGATCTTGTGCTGGACTTCTGTACAATGGAGAATTCATCCTAGCAGACTATAGGTATAAACCTAGCTCTTGACCTTGCAAATACTTATGCATGTGCTTTGACTTTACTCATAAAAGTGTGAGTAGCCCAATTGATTTATTATATGTAGCCATATATAGCACTATCATTTTTTGTACAAGAAATGAGAGGCAATATTTTGCTAATGATTTCACCTTTCTCTGTATTACTAAAGCACTGCAATTCACTTTTCAGCTTTGATTATTGTGTTTGATAGGCCTGTGTGTAGTGTCAGTTGTTACTCAACTTCTTCATGTCAAATTGTTTCTGTCCTGCTGCTGTAATTAATGGTAGTCTTTGGGCCTGTGAGAGTGTGGTTTCATTGTGTTGCATATCCATAACTTGGAAATGACAGAAACATATGCCATGTCTGATGAACCTGAAAGTGAGAGCAGGTAGGAACAAATTTGCTAAAAGGTTTATTCCAGTTGACAATCTGCCCTTTGTGACATTAATAATGCTTCAAGTATGTTGATTATAAATCAAGATATAGCCAGAAGACAGTCAGAGACATCATGGGGAAACAGTAGAATCCTGTATTAGTATCCCTAGAGCTGATGAACATTGCAGTTTTTAGTTTAGAGGCTAGAACCATTCCCTTTTGACAGGAAACTTCTAGAAGTAATAGCAGTCAGCATCTGGCTGTATATAGTGATTCAAGCCAAGAGTTTCCAGGACAAATCTGTGAACTGAATATAAAGTCTGATCCAAAATCTAAGGATGTCTGTTGGAGTCTTTTCATTGACTTCAGTGGACTTTGGATCAGGCCCTTAGAGTGGCTTACTTCACAGGGTATGGTTATGCCTTGGGAAGCACAAGTTACTGGGACTTCTTGGGGCAAATGTATTGGTTTGACTCAGGCAAAACACCTATTAAGATCCAGTAAATGGGTGTCTTTTAAGGAGTTAGGATTTAAGTGACTCATAGCTTTTGCTGGTGAATGTCAGTCCTTTTGAGCACTGTGCAGCTCCTCTTGGCCGGTTGGCAAGAAAAGGCAATCCCATGAGCTGCAGAGCTTGAAATGGATGCCTAACCTAGTCCCAAAATGATGATTGCTTGCTTTACTTTTGCTTGAGTTTCTGCTTTAGAATGTAATGGTCCTTAGTCTAAAAGTGAAATTTTGCCCACCCACAAAATGTTCTTTTCCGGAAATGTGATGATGGCTTGTATTCCTTTCAGATGTCAATGCCAATAGCTTTGCTTGCTTTTCTAGTGTTTGACATATGGAGCTGTGAGCACATGTGAACACTATTCTGAAAAGAGAAACTCTGCCCCCTGCACCCCAAGAAAAAAAATTCTCTTTGAAATACAGAACATGCAACAATAGATGGAAAAAAATGAAAGGAGTCAAAAGACAAGACAGCTGTTACATTTTTCTAGCAGGCAGCTGAATGCAACAGATGTACTTGGCAAATCTATATTGTTTCATTTCTTTGCACAGATAAATACTCTATTGAACTACATGTTTTATCAGAAATCTTGAGTCCTAAGATCTGCTGAATTAAGGAAATTTTGGGCCAGGGTATCAAGGAGGAAACACTTGAAGCTGTTTCTGGCAACACTTATAATTCCCTTCAGCTTTCCATTCATGCCCACTTTGTGTTAACTCCTTTATCAGTAACTGCCACAAATCTTTCAAGTTCTGAATTAAATGACCTATTGCAGAACAAGTACTGTACCGAAATCTTGAGGACAGGCAAAAAGTGTATTCACAGCTCATGTTTAGCCTTTTAAAGCAACTTTATCCAAAGCAATGAAACTTGCTACTCATTCTAAGGTGGTTAATTTTCCTTCAGTGCAATTCCCTTTAAAATAAATGTGAGTTATGCATATCTATCAATGGGACGTGAGAACCCAAAATGTTGTTAAGCAACATGTGAATTAGGGAGACAACATGCTTAGAAAGAATGCCTGGTCCAGACTTTGAACTTCACAGAATCTTGTCATCTCCATCAGGACGTAGTTTGCAGAAAGAAAGAGGTCTAGCTAAGGCAGTTGAGAAACTATTTGTTCCATGTTTATTGAAAACTGTAGTACAGTTCTTGAGAGTAACACACAGGATGGCTAATACAGCAGGTATTGTTACTGGTTATAAGGACTGATCAGACAGGAAATCATAAGTCTGACAATGTAATATAATAGAGTTGGGGAAAATGGATACTTTATGTAAAAATACAGAATGAGCCTTTAGGAGATGTAGATGATGCATTTTACTGTTTCTACTATCAAGAAACTAAGAACAAATTTCCAACTATTCTCCTCTAACTCTCTTGATTAGACTTCCAATAACAAAAATTACATGCCCACTGCCAGGAATCAGGACCTGCAGCAGAGCCAGTCTCTAGGCAACCTAAAAAATGCAGCTGGTCTATAGTAAGCTGCCTGACTGGCTACACCAGTTGATTGGTGGGCAGGGCTGGATGAAACTTTTGTAGGCCCTGGTGCCCGGACATGGCCATGTCCCTGCTCAGCCTCTTCCCCCCCGCTTGGCCCTACTCACATGAGGGAGGGGGCGGAGAGGAATGAGCAGGGGTAGGGGAGAAAAGGGGGCAGAGAGGAGCAAAAAGGGGGCAGGGTCTCCGAGGGAAGAGGCTGAGCAGGGGCTGGAGCGCAGGTCTAGCGGGGCCATGGTCTTGTTGCCAGGGCCCCTTCTGAGTGTGGGCCTGGTGCCATTGTAAACACAGTACTGTCGGTGGGAAGAATCAACAGACCAGCTCTTAAACTCAGCAACAGGAGCTGTTCGGTGTCTGTTCAAAGCATTTGTCCTCAACTGTAATAGCTCCTGAAGCTGTGTATTCCAGCTCCACTTGATGGCAGTTCCCTAGCCTTACTCAATATAATCCATCCCTGATCCTTCGCTTTGGTTTCTGACTTTGGCCACTGCCTTAAACACTGCACCTGAGTGCCCATGTCCTCGTCACTGACACCCACTTTACGTATAACACCCCTCCTCAGCTCATATGCAAGTCCACTGTTTTCCCCATGTTTAAATCCTTCTTGAAGATCCACCTCTGAAATGCTGCCTCTGGGGACACCTACCTGACTTATAGTGACAGGTATATTGCTAAATGTTACTTAATTTGCCAAGATGTGACCAAGCACCTCCTTCAACACTTTTTTTTTCCTGTGGTGTACACATTTCCTTAAATTTTTGTTTGCCAGTATGTCTGTCCTTCGGTTCCTGAGGCAAGGACCAAATCTACATGTCTTTCAGGAAGTACTTAGTACATTATAAGCTGGGACAGCATATGCTGTCCCTTGAAGGGAAGTTAAAGGTGGTGCACAACTCTAACCCCACTTCAGCACAGAATAAAAAGAATTTGGGGGCTTGGACTTCCTGAAGGGACATGGTGAGTGACAGCCTAACACAGACATTATTATAAGGAAACCAATACCATCATCACATTGACTAACAAGAATCACGATTTGAATCACTTAACAGTTGTTGTTAAAATCTTCATTTTTAAAAATATTCTGTCAAACCAGACCCTTCTGTGGACCCTTAACATTTGTTTCTTCCTCTTGCCCACAAACAAATGAATCTGGGCTTACTGCTTGGATATTGTTGTGGTTAGGTTCATCTCTTCTATACAAACTACCCTCGGCTATACCGCTATCTAGTAGTATTAAATGCTTTATTTCTTTACATCTGAATGATCCCCATAATATTCTCACATGCTGGACTCTCTGTCTATATATCAGTTCCACTTGCCCAGGGGTGACTGCCTTGCCAGGGGCCGGAAGGCCCTAAGAGTTCTCATTTGTCTTGTAATCTCCTTTTATTACTAGCTAAAGCTGCGTGCATCAGGCCCATTGACATTTTCACCTGCTAGTCTTGTTCACAAAACAGATAAACAAGACCTCTTAGATAAAAAAAAAAGATGGTGCTCCTAGTTCCCACAGCTTTATGGCTATAAAGAAAGATCCCATTTATTTTCAAATGCCATGATGAATTTTTTTCTGCATCTGCTCTAACAATATCTTTTGAGAGTTACGTATTTCTTTCATACCTCGAGGATGAACCTAAGATTCTGAGAAGCAACCTTTTTTCCTCAAAAGAAATGATCTTTTTAATTTCAGGAGGACTTTTTTAAAAAAATGCCAGCCTATATTTCTTCAATCTCTCTTCCCCTGCCCCCCCCCCATATTCAAATTAAAGAACATTCATTATTTCTGATACCTTAGGAATTATGTTATTTTCTCCTTCTTGACAAAAAGCCTTGTGTGTTCTGTACTAAAATGCTCTTTCGGTTAGGGATCGTGTAGAGTTTTTGATGTTCAATATTAGTTCTTAACTGCTCAGCACATGGTCCTAACATACTATATTAGCTTCCTTTTTTACAAAGACAACCTATTTTTGTAGCAATGTCATGATGAAAACTCTTGTAAGTTACTTTTACTACAGTACCTCATTAAGAGAAATGGAAAGTTGATTTTACAGTCTGGATTGGTACTTACATAATAAAATAATACATTTCATTGACAGAACACAAATAAAACATACAACACCCCAGTATAATTTTTAATAAGCAAGAGTTCATTGTATTATTCCAAGCAATTTGGTCTGTGATCAAAGTATTGACAAAGACTTTTTAAAAACCCTGTCTGTTGGACATATTCTCCAACATTTCTCTAGAGCACTTACAACATTTAGGACTAATTACCTCTGTCTCCTTCAGAAATCTTTAACAGAGTGATTGGACCCTTTAAGAACCTGGGGAGATATGGGGGACAGGGAGTGACCAACCCTGTCCCAGAGAGAAATCCAGCAGGCAGGTGCCCACACTCTGAGCTGGAAAATATAAAGGAGAACTCAGCTCCAGGCCACTTTGGAACCAGGTGTTAAAATTGACCCTTAATATACCTTAGTCCTGCCAACTGGGAGTGGAAAACATAGAGTAGAGGATACTTGCCCAGTTCTTTTGGCCAAGCACTTTCTGAGATATCAAGGATTAGTGTGCATACTGCCCGGAATGCTAATTAGTGGGTCCTAGACCAACCCATAAGGACCTCTTATCTCCTCTCCCATTAGTGGACACCCCTTCTGAGGGGATTGGGATAGACCTTTTTGGACCCCTAGAACTGAGGTCAAGTGGATGTCTATTAATTTTAGTAATTGGAGGCAGTGGCCTTGCACTCTGCAGCCACATAGACAATAGCATATGAATTACTGAAAGTATTCTTCGCGGCAGGGATCCTGAGAGTCATTCTGACAGATCAGGGCACAGCCTTTGTGTTGCTGCTAATGCATGAGGTGTGGTCCCTTCCAAGGGTTCACTTGACAAGAACCTCTGTCTACCGTCTGCAAACAGATGGGTTGGTAAATGAGTTTACCATACGTTAAAAGGAATGTTACAAAAATTTGTAGCTGCTGAGTCTTGGAATTGAGACAAGATGTTACCCTATTTTTTTGTGATCAGGGAAGTTCCACGATCTTCTATGGGCTTCTTGCCTTTTGCGTTCCTATATGGGAGGCAGCTGTGGACTATATTAGCCCTCCTGTATGAGTTATGGCAGGAACAAGGCACCATAACCCTTAACATAGTACAATATGTCTTTAAGTTAAGGAAACACCTAGATCTGGTAGGGAACTTTGCCAAGGAGAACTTTCAGGCAGCACAGAGGTCCCAAGAACAATATAATAATAGAAAGGCTTGCCTGCAAGTTTACCAGACAGGGGACTGAGTGTTTTGCTGCATCCTTCCTTTGAAAAAAAGCTGCTGGCAAAATGGCAGGACCCATCTGAGGTCCTGAGATGCAGTGGAAGATGGACTGAGATACATTTGGTGGGGAAGTGACAGAGATCCTAAATATATCACGTTAATGTTTTAAAGCTGTGGAAAGCCCTAGAGGCTTATTTTATCCACTCTCTGACACAAGAACTGGATGTAGAGTCCAAACTGGTGGTCCTAGAGCCACACACACACACAGAGAGGAAAAGCTTTCTTTCGCATTACAGGAGGAAGTCAGCGAGCTTGCTGGGGACTTTGCTGATGTTTATTCACCTAGACCCAGGAGAACCCATTTGAAGGGCCACTACCAGATTCCAGAACAGCTAAGGAGAACTCTAAAAAGGGAACTGTCTAGTATGCTCCAATTGGGGCTAACTGAGGAATGCCATAGTGAATGGTGTACTCCAGTTATGCCGGTCCCAAAACTGCACCACAGTATTTGTTTTTGTATTGACTGCTCCAACATAAATGGTGTATTTAAATTTGATGCACATCCTATGCCTTTGCTGCATGACATGTTGGATGGACTAGGGAAGTCCTGCATATAACAACATTAGATCTCACAAAGGGATATTGGCAAATTCTCTTAACCCCAGAATCCAGGAGCCTGACTGCATTTGCCACACTTTATAGCCTCTACCAGTTTCAAACCCTTCCATCAGTCTTCATGGGGCCACAGTGATATTTCAAAGACTAATGAATAAGATAGCCTTATCCCACCAGGCTTGACTGGGGCTTACCTAGATAATGTAGTAGTTCATACAAATACCTGGGACAGAGCACGTCCAGTGAGTTAGAGTGGTGCTCTACTCCCTCAGGGCAGTGGACCCACTGCCAGCTCTGCTAAATGTCAGATTGGTTGTGCAGAAACAGAAAACCTGGGATATATCCTGGGGAATGGGAGAATCCAGCTGCTAACAGACAGCATAAAGGCCTTTGTAGAATCTCCAGTCGCACCACTTAGCGACAACTGAAATCTTTTGGAGGGCTGGCTGGATACTATTGGTGGTTTATATCCCAGTTCTCAACAAATGCAGTCTCTTTAATGGACCTTCTGTGTAACAAGGCACCTGGTAAGGTACAATGGACTCCCGCATGTGCAGATGCATTTGGAGAAATGAAGTGAAGTGTTTGCAGCACATCAGTTTTATGTAGCCCAGACGGTACTACTGACTCCATCCTACAAACATGCCTCTGAATGTAGGAGCTGTCCTGTCTCAGGTGTTTGAGAATAGGGAGCATCTTATATTATATTTGAACAGAAAACTCCATGAACAAAACTATGCAGTGATTGAAAAGGAGTGTCTGGCAATAAAATGGGCCATTTTACTCAGAGTACCCTTCAGCCTCATTACCAACCATGCTACATGCTAGGGGGGAAATGAATCCCAGGTAGTCATGATGGTACCTAGCCCTGCAGCCATGTGCATTTATAGTTGGTCACCAATCTGGAGCCATTCATGTGAATGAAGACTTTTTTTTCATGGGACAATGGCATTTGGTGGATAGAGTATGTCCCTGATGCCACTACTGGGGGAAGGGGCATGTAACAGGATGGTCTGCCCACTTAATAGCCCTGGGAGTAGGGATAGCAAACAGCTGAACCAGCCCCAGAGAAAAGTCCAGCAGACACGTGCTGGGAATCAGCTGACACCTTTATCAATACTTCATATTGTCCCATGTTCCCAGCTGGACAATATAAAGAAGAACTCAGCTTCATGGATGGAGGTGGGGGAAAGACCAGAAGAGAGGATACTCTCTGGTAACCTGAGCAGAAGGTGGCAGGCAGGCTGGCCTGCCAACCAACCAACCCACCCCCATGATCCAAAAAGGACCTATCTAGTAGCTAATGGAGGCCAGAGGACCCCAGTGTGAACCTCCTAAGAAGACTATTGTTTGTGTTATTTAGTGAACATTTTTCTCTCTTTGTTTGTCAAGACAATAAACAGATACCTGAAGAAATGGACGCTGGGTGGGGCTGACTGTCTATCCCCAGCCGGTCAGTACAACCACCAGCATACAAAACCATTTCTTGGGAAACCGGAAAAAGAACAATTCAAATTTTACCACATGACAATGATTTCTCTAAAGCCGCAGGCAACATGTCTTCAGCAGTTACCAAGGAAAATAACCCCAGGACAGCAATGCAGAAATCTTACTGAGGGTATGGTTACATGTGCAGCTGTACGGTGATGGGAGTTAAACCTGTCTTCGTACAGCTGAGTAGGGAAAGAGCTGCAGTCTGTCCACACTGACAGCTGCCAGCACACTGTCGTGGCCACATTTGCAGCACCTGCAGCGGCATTGGGAGTGGTGCATTATGGGCAGCTATCCCAGGGTTCAAGTGGGTGCAATGTGCTTTTCAAAAGGGGGGTGGGGTGGAGTATGACAGGGAGCGTGGGGGAGAGAGAGACAGTGGCTTTTTGGAGCCGACATTGTGTCAGCAGCTGCAAGTTCTGACCCTCTTCCCCACCCCTCTCTTGCTCATTGAAGGCAAACAGCATCTGTTTTTTTTCCCTCACAGACCAGATAAGCAGCTGCTGCTGAAACCGACCCCCTGCTCCCGCCTGCCACACTGCTTCTTTCCTCAAGACCCCTCTCTCCCTCCCTCCCTCTCTCTTCAAGCAAACACTTGCTGTGCGTGTTCCAAAGGGAGCCTCCCACCTCTGCTCATTCACAGCAAACAGTAGCTGTGTTTGTTTTTTTGATAAGCAGCTCTGGCAGCCCGGAGTTCACAACAAAACAAAGAGAGGCATCACAGCAAAACAAAGAGTGGAACCTTCACTTAAAAAGATTATAGGAAGCTTCCAGAGGTCAGTCACAGCGTACTAAGATTATTCCCTGTTTACACTGGCACCCTAGTGCAGCAGCAGCAGCACTATACTCTTTATTCCTCTTGGGCAGGTGGAGTACAAGTGGCACTGTAGCCAGGGAGATACAGCGCTGTATGTGCCTTGCCAGTGTGGATGGGAAGTGAGTTACAGTGCTGTTGGTGGCTTTATTGCGCTGTAACTCTCAAGTGAAGCCAAGGCCTGAGTGTGTGAGAGTCAATGCACTGAACAGGTGACTTAGCATGTCAAATCACAGTTCTGATGAGATCTACTAGTTAGAACAGGTTGTTGGCTTTAAAAAGGGATGTATGTGCATACATACATGACATGTATGTGTCAAAAATATATACATGCATACAATAAAATCAGAGGTTTTGCAAAACATGCAAACTATTGAAAAAAATAGTACAAGGTTATGTACTACATTTCTGTAACTGAAGCCTTTTAAAAGAAAACATTCTAACTACCACAAAATCTTTACCCCTATCACTACTAGAGCAGCCAAACCTTCAAAAAGTGAGGTGAATGCAACTTGACGATCTGTATAAGTTACACATTAAGACAATTTTTTACTCCCCATCTCTGCTTCTCTTTCACACTCCGTTGTTCACTCTTCGCATTTTGTGCTCCATGTTAATTCTTTCTCACACTTTTTCTCTCTCTGCCCATTGCTGGTCCCTTCATTCAGAGTCTCTCCTAAGCACAATAAGAAACATTGAGTTTTGCTTTAGCCTTTTGAGCCCATGATGTTCAAGGAGATTTAAAATCAGGAATCATGATTACACTATTACTAACAATGCCCACAGATGGAACAGAACTAAACACTTGAGGGCTGGTTTTCAAAAGCATGGAATACACATTTGTAGATCTCGATCCTGAAAACATCACACCTGTACTTAACCTGTGTGTGTTACTAGTCTCATTAAACTCACCTGCTGAAGAGCAGCTAATTAGTGTTAAATCATATGCACTGTGGCAAGATTTTGATCTTTACCAAGCTACTTATGATAAATAAAGTTCCTGGTGGGTCAGTTTTTCAAAGGGGTCTTATCTTGAATTGCAACCTTATGAATTCAGTTTTGCTTGTCCAGATGTTTTGGATTTGTGTAAATTGCATATGCTTATAGAAAGTGGCTAGTTAGACATTTGAACAAAAATTGTCTGTGCCCAGAACATCTGGAAATTAGGCCTTTAACTACCTAAAGGAGGCTGATCTTGCAACATGAATGGTTCCAAATCAACAGTCCATCCTTATTCAGCAAAACACTGAAACGCACACTTCAGTCTCTGCACATTGACTTCAATGGAATTTAAGCACATACTTAAAATTAAGCATGTGCTTTGCTAAAGCAGCATGGACTTAAGCATGTGCTTGAAGGCTTTGCTGAATTGCGGCCTGTGGGGTTGATCCTGCTCCACTGAAGTCAATGGAAGCAATGCCTTCGGATCAGGCAGTAGGTGTACTACGCATAGAAAGACTAAGCCTCTGATATGTGTGTGCAAATCCAGTTTACATGCTCCAGTCAAAGTTTTGGGTTGCACCTTCAATTTTAGAGGCTATTTTTGAAAATTTGTCCTTTAGACTATCATTTTACTGTATACAAACAGACACTTTGCTACATGTGTTTTATAATCCAGGATATACATGGGCCTGAATTACCGTTACAATGACTGTCTTTTTCACCTATATACCACCAAATATGAGGATCTCAAAATACTTTCTAAAATTAATTAAACTGTATATTATCCCTAAGAGGTAGCTAACTAAAGAGTACCAAAGATGGAAAAACTCCATATGTTCCTCTGCTTTAGTTGATTTGTTCCCATTAAGATTATTTCCACAGTAATATCTTTAGAAAAAAGATGTCTAGATAATCACTTAGGCCATCGTGCGAAACAACTAATCAAATCCTACCTGCTCACACAAGATTCAAATCTCTGTTGAAGACATAGTTAATTTTTAATGATTTGTCTCAAGAACTAGTTTAACTTTTTAAAACTAAAGGTGATATTAGTCCATGAACAAATGACATCAGTTGAAAAGTACTTTTTTCTTCAAGGTGATTGATGTAATTTTCTATTAAAGTGACCTTTGCTAGAAATGTTTTGACTGTAATGATTTCCTGTCCTTTTTGCTCAGCAGTCAGAACAGCAGAACTGACATAAGCCTGTTTCAGCCACTTGATATTAAAGTGTAAAGGGAAGTGAGCTATAAAGTATGTATGTCTGTATAACAATGGTGGCAGTGCATACAGGAAAGTGGCAATTTTAGTTAGCTGTAGAACTTAAAGCCTCATCCTGTGAGGCACTGAGTACCCTTGACTTCCATTTTAGTGAATGGGAGTTGAGGAGGCTCAGGACTTTGGACTATTGGGACTCAGTAGAAAATACAGTGGAACTGCTATTTTAAACTGATACCACTGGATTTCTGAGCAGGAACTGTTGATCTTGGGTGGATTTTACTTCTAATATGGAAACAG
The DNA here is from genome assembly GCF_003597395.2 of Chelonoidis abingdonii. Lineage (NCBI taxonomy): Eukaryota > Metazoa > Chordata > Testudines > Testudinidae > Chelonoidis > Chelonoidis abingdonii. The sequence goes on along the minus strand of NC_133775.1, from coordinate 42,362,235 downwards.
AGCAACTCACACTCCTATGTTCTGAATGATCTCAGTAACCAAACTGTGCTGAGCATTTAGCTTACAGCAAACTTTTAATTTACCTTTATAAAAATACATTTCTCTCTCCCTGAAATCTACTGGTATTTCCTTACTTGCACAGTATCATACTGTTCTATCATAAACACAAGAAATATCAAGGGCTGGAATAAGCTTCTGGAATCTATATCATAGAATGTTACATTATGGTATATTTTCATCAAAATAAGAAGTACCAGTGAATTTCTCTGAGAAGGAAATGAATTCTTAAAAGAAAAGTCAAAACTTTGTTCTCTACAGAATGTTCACAGTATCTAGTGTGTTAGATCTTCTAGCAAAACCTTTAACTTCATTTTCATTTTAGAGAAGCTCACCTTTCAAAATGAGAAACCATATTTATTACCATCTGTTTTTTAACAGAAGATATCTTTTGTTAATGAAGTGCACTTGTTGTTATATAAGATCTCTGATTTTTTTTCAGTAAATAAACCAAAAGTACAAAACAGGAGAAAAATAATAGGATCTGGTCAAAAATAAGGTTGTAATTATAAGACATTCTACTATCAGGATTTAGCCCATATACCATATGGCTTATCTAATTAGGAAGAACATTATTTTATTTTTCATCTTTTAATCTTTTAAGCTGAATATAATTCCTAAAGTTCTATTGCACGTATTACCATACTTCCAAACTGTGCCTGATTTTGCATCACAATCCTCCCTGTCTTCCTCAGTGTGCTCCTTACCCACTTGTTAAGGGCTGGGGTTAAAATAAGTTATAAAATGTCTGCCTGATGATCTTACAGCTGATCTTTCTTTTAAAATGCTTCCTTTATTCTAACCCTTTTAGCTGTATAACCTTGAGGTTAGTATTTCCATTTTTCAAAAACGCCTCCTGGCTATGACCTTTGCCCCTAATTTATAGTTGTTGTCTCCAATGTCTTACACTTGTGAGGTGATGTGACTATTGCGTTATTATTGTTGTATCAGGTATCTTGAGCACAACTGGCATAATGTTAAGAATAATTATGTTATGTGCAATATTATATGCAACTTTTTAATTTTTTTCTCAATTCATTTTGCTACTTTAGGAAGACCTTTAACTAGATGGTCTCTATAGCTGGCCAAATCCTGTTTGCTGTCCATATGCTAGTAATGACACTGATGTCAATAGGACTATTTAGCATGAGGATGTTGTGAAGATTTGCCCCAGAATTTTAGGTTTTTTCTTCTTCGCTACATTTAGCGCTAGTAGGCCCCAAAGCTGCAAACTGCTAATCATGTGAAAGAATCCAATGGAAATCAATGGGAACACTTGATGGCCCTAGGCTAGGGCTAAGACCTCTCCCCCCACCTATCTACCTACCAGCTCACCAACTGCCCCCTGTGCACATGCCCAGCTCTGCAGGCAAAGCCTGCTGTGGTGGGCTTCTCAAGTCTCCTCCTAATGGAATGAGTCAGTGGGCCAGAGCAGGGAGCCGGGCCCAGGCCAATACAGTGGGACAAAATGGAACTGCTTCTGCAGGGGCTAGCTCTCCAGCCCCTGATTATCTATGATCTTCAGTAACTTAAGGTTTTTTCTGTTGTGAAAGTCACTGTCAGGCAAAGCATCCCCACCCATGCTACATTTTTATGCATGAATTCATAACGATGTCAGACACCCTTGGAATCAACTTATTTTTTAATAACAAAAAGTCCAGCCTGTCCTGTTTGAACTACCTCTGTATAGTGGCTTATCAATAAATCATTCAAATGATCTTAGACATCCACTGCAAGGCTGAGAAGCTACATTTTGTCTTCACAATTCTGTTTTTAAAGTTACTTATTCATGGATATGTTAATATTTATACTGATGACATATTCAGAGTTCCTTTGGCCCCAACTCCTTAAAGCAGAATTCAACTTCAATTTAAATGGGGTTCTAATTGTTACCTTGTAAATTATCTTACAGAATGATTTCTGTTTATAAACTGGTGCTTATATAGAAAGCCAGAATCAAAGAATTATCAATGTATTTGTACACCTATTGATATTGTGGATGTCTGCAAATGAAAGTAAAAATTTAAAACAGACCTTCCAAAAAATGCTGGTCTATAAGAATGGGGTGGTTGTGGTGGGGAATCAGACCAGGACACTCCCTACTTTAATTTCATTCACCATCAAGTAATCAATACTTAATTCAAAGGCCTTATGGAACAGACACATCTTGCTCCATCATATTCTGGCTTTGGTGAAATACAAGTGGGAACAAGTTTGACAAGGTGCTCTCAGCTGCCAAACATTCTCTGCAGTTCAGTTGTGGAGACAGTGTTTCACCCAGAGTGAGGGGTGGTTTTGGGGACATCATAACCAAATATTACTTTAGTGGGAGATAAGATATGTCTATTATTAGGCACTATCACTATAGAGAAGGTAGAAGAGGTATTGGGCCAAATTCCCAGTCAGTGTAAATTTTCACCACTGAGGCTATGCTGACTTACACCAGCTGAAGATCTTTCCAGCTAACGTCTGGTAGTTAAAATGGGGATGCCGAGGATGAGAATTTGAGCCTCTCCAGCTCCCAATCAGGAAAAAAAGCATCTTGTTACAACCATCTCACACAGGGGTTTTGGGAAGCTTAATTGACTGAATGCTTGTAAAGCACATAGAGAGCCACAGATAAATGGAGGTACAACACCCTCTGAACACTTCAAAAGCAGGATTTAACAGGAGGTGTTCCTGAAGTATAATTCATTGTCACTAGTATCTTAAAACTCCCTGCTCAGGGCTGTCTTCTAAAGCTGAATTTGTGAGTAAGCATAAAACCAATTTGCCATGCTGTTGTCTATAAGGTACTTTCCTACATGGGTGAAAGGGGGAAGAAAATAAAGGACATGGTTCTAGTTTGAAAATATATTAAATTTACAGTATCAATTTGTATAAAAGGGGATTATGTTGTTTAAATAAGGTAACATGGTATTAGCATCAAACTCAGGAATCCTTTCATCATATAATTTTACCATATTAAATATACTATTTTATTTATGTATATGTTCTGCTTTTTATATATACATAAATATTGCAGCAAAATACCTGCAAATAATGCAGTGGCTGAAATTGATGAGATTATTTGCCGTCACAGCCCCTGCTGTGTGAACTCCCTCAAAAGGAGCCTTTGTTTCCATAGGCAACAGAGCTGCTGTGGCACTATGGATCAAACACATCCGGATTTACTTTCAGCCCCCCTGAGATAAACAGTTGCCTGCTGCACTACATAAATACCGAAAGAAAAACTCTCTTGGTAAAAGACCTGACCAGCATGAACTGAGGGTAACTACAGGCTGCTCAGAAAAGCCTAACTCAAGCAGCTCAGTGATAAAGGTTCCCTAGGAGAGTGCTACATTCACTGCCATTTTTGCCACTTCTGTCATTTAGTTCTGTAACTTTTTGTCTGATATTCATTGCTTTATCTCAGTTTAGAGACACAATAGAAAATCATTAAAGTGATCATTTCCTCCCTCCCCCACCTTTAAAGGATGTCAACATCCTTTTTCAGAAAAAAAATGGCTTGTCTTGTTATATCAAGGTTTAATAAGAGAATTGTAAAATGTTTCAGAATCTATTTGATCCTAGACCTCTGTGTAAATGCTTTAGTTTGTTCCTAATTGTATGCCAGTGTTTTACCATTGTTAATAGAAATTGTTTGGCATTACGTTAGCTGTCTTCATTTATGTGGAACCAGATTTTCAAAAGTAATCAGCACCTACATGTGAGGCTGAAAGATCTCAGCACCTAAACAGGGGTCTAAAATCTCACTACTTATTTTAGAGTGGTAGCCGTGTTAGTCTGTATCATACCTGCCTACAGGCCTCCAGCTTTCATACAGACCACATCACACGATTAATTGTCTACAGCCAAGCTCTAAGATACAACCGCATTTGCGACAAACACCTACAAGTTCTCTATCAAGTGTTCTTAAAACTTCAATACCCACCTGAAGTGAAGAAACAGATTGACAGAGCCAGAAGAGTACCCAGAAGTCACCTACTACAGGACAAGCCCAACAAAGAAAGTAATAGAACGCCCCTAGCTGTCACCTTCAGCCCCCAACTAAAACCTCTCCAGCACATCATCAAGGATCTACAACCTATCCTGAAAGATGATCTCTCACTCTCACAGATCTTGGGAGACAGGCCAGTCCTTGCTTACAGACAAACCCCAAACCTGAAGCAAATACTCACCAGCAACTACACAAGAACAAAAACACTAACCCAGGAACCTATCCTTGCAACAAAGCCCGTTGCCAACTCTGTCCACATATCTATTCAAGGGATACCATCATAGGACCTCATCACATCAGCCACACCATCAGAAGCTTGTTTACCTGCACATCTACCAATGTGATATATGCTATCATGTGCCAGCAATGTCCCTCTGCCATGTACATTGGCCAAACCAGACGGTCTCTATGCAAAAGAATAAATGGACACAAATCAGATGTCAAGAATTATAATATTCAAAAACCAGTTGGAGAACACTTCAACCTCTCTGGTCACTCAATTACAGACCTAAGCGTTGCAATTCTTCATTAAAAAAAAACTTCAAAAACAGACTCCAATGAGAAACTGTAGAACTGCAATTAATTTGCAAACTGGACACCATTAAACTAAGCTTGAATAAAGACTGGGAGTGGATGGGTCATTACACAAACTAAAAACTATTTCCCCATGCTAATTTTCCCCCGACTGTTACTCACGCCTTCTTGTCAACTGTTTGAAATAGGCCATCCTGATTATCACTACAAAAGTTTTTATCCTCCTGCTGATAACAGCTCACCTTAATGGATTAGTCTCATTGGAGTTGGTATGGCAAAACCCATTTTTTTCATGTTTTCTGTGTATATATATCTTCCTAGTGTATTTTCCACTGCATGCATCTGATGAAGTGGGTTTTAGCCCATGAAAGCTTATGCCCAGATAAATTTTTTACTACTTATTTTGATGCCTAAATGGGAACTGAGGTCTTCTGAAACTCTGACCCCAGCCATGTGTTCTGAGCCCCTCTATAAATTCAAGGCACTGCCTCAGTATTTGTGAATGGAATTTTCACCTGTAGAATTGATGATTGGAGAATTAGCCACCAGCTCAAATTGCAGTTACTCTGATTTGTAGACAGAACTGCAGCTGTTGAGAGGGTGTGGTTTGTGACCACAAAAGAGAGAAGGCCTGTTTAGAAAATACTGAACCTTCAGGTTTAATGGAAGTGCCCATACCTGCTGAATCATGTCTAAAATAAATTTTAAAAGAGATTTAGTATAAATGAAAGCACATGAATTATGACCTTTAAATTAAAAAAAAAAATGGATAGTTAGTTGTAAAGGAAACATGAACCCTGCAGATCAAAGAGAAATGTTAACTATTGGTAAATTATAGCTGAATTTGCTGAGATTGCTTATTCATCTGATTAAAAATGTCATTCTGTGCAATTTATATTTATATTATTTTGCATTTTCTATTTATCTTGCTTATGTATATTTTCTCTCCAAGTTAAATTTTCACAGGTGTCAGCCATAGAGGTACTACATGCTCCAAGGACTCAATTTGAGAAAAGCCTAATCCCAAATTAAATACACAAAATTCTGCAGCAGTTGCTATAAGAATCTGATTGATTGATTAGTTTTTCTTTTAAAATTGCCCATTGCCATGAAATCTGGACACTTTTTATGTCTACTAAAAATAATCCAAATCTTTAGAGAATATTTGGCACCTTAGTATTGAAGAGACACTAATAAATATACAATCCATGGCTAAAAATGTTCTGGAGATTATTTAAACATTTGAGGGGGGAAAGTCAGCACTTACACTGCATCCTGAAATTTATGAAATAGAGAATCAGGGAGAACAGATTCCAGAGCCCTGGGCCTTCCATTTGAAAAGCCTTGATGCCTTCCTTAGGCAGTTCATCCTCAATAACAAGGAGGTCACAAAAGGCTGTCACAATCTTGACTAGACATGGAGCAATTTCTCAAATAACTGAGTCCCATACTACACTGGTCCTACCCACGATGTTTTGGACTCAGCAACACACACACACCATCATGAAAAGTGTCTCTGTCAAGACATTGGCCCCCTGTAATCATTTTCAAGGGCCTTTATTTTCTTCCTGTTTCTGCTAGACTTACTTTTCTCTTCAAAATAGCTGCTGGAAGGTGCGGTCTGCCCTCCTGAATTTGGAAGGGTAATGGAAGGTGGGATGAGATGGGATGGGATGGGTTGATATCTTTGCCTTGATTATTTTTTACACAAGAGGGGCCTATGAAAGTCACTATGTCCTGGAAATGTGTGATAAATAACTCAGCCCCCTCGCTTCTTGGGGCAGAAACCCTGGGATAATTACTGATGCATAGAATTCAGAGTAGTCATTTGTCAAGGTTTGTATCCTAGTTCTATTCCTTTTCTTTCAGTTAATATTAAAGCTTTTCAAGGTCAGGAGCGGTAATGATGAGCCTGAGGTAGGCTTATGTTAAATTTGTCCTCAGTGGTCAGGTTAATCTTTTCATTTGTGTTTTTTCCTTGTAAATAAAGACATTGCCTGTGCCACAGAACTAATCTTCCTTTTACCTCCCTTCCCTCCTCTCACATGGTCTATTTTTCTTAGTCTCACCCGTACTTTAAAAAATAGACAATGTAACTGGGGTGCTGCAATAAGCTTACATCAAGTACTTTATTTAGCAAAAGTTAAAGCTCTGGTTATGAAGTATTTTTTTGTAGGTGTATTGGTCCCAGTATATTTGAAAGTCAAGGTGGCTGATGTAATATTTCTTACTGGACAAGCTTTTGTTGGTGAGAGATACAAATTGTGGTCTTACCGAGTGCTCTTCTTAAGGTCTGGGATTGCATCTCTTCCCCAACAGAATGATCTGTGAAAATAGTTTTCAGTGAGTGGGGATGATCTGACTCTTGGTTATTCTTTAATCTGCATCCACAGGAAATATCATCCTAGCTGGGACTAACATTCTCTAAAGAACACTGATATTGGTGGTGGACAACCAAAGTCAGAAATCTTATTCCAAAAGATTATTGTCGAGTGGAGTATCCTAGGCAATGATTTCCAAAAATGCACCAAGTATTAGTTTCCAGGACAAGGGAGAAGAAACTGGAAGTTATTAGGGAATCTTGCATGCATCTCATTGAAGTGACAGTCATGTCACACATCTGTTGTGATATTTTACTGCCAGTTTCTAGCATGCCACGTTCTAAGTGACATGGTGAGTAACACAGTGACACTCATTTGACTGACAAGCATGCCATATACCCTACAGTACTGAAACCTTCTCAGTTAATGGATGGACAATTTAACTTTATATGTTTGCACTCAGGGTGTTAAACAGAGCAAGGAGAAAACTGTACTGAGAGCAGACAAGAAGGAATTTCTACTTTTTAATTTCTCTTTCCACTCTCCAGTTTACTTGTAGCCTAGTAAACAGGCAATTCACATGCCTTCAGTACAATATTCCATCCTTTTTTCTTTGGAAAATAGTAGTGGAGGTACAGAATATCAGAGTTTCCCAGTAGGTGGAATTTTACACATGTAACTCAGGCCTTGTTTTGTTGACAAAAGTTATGCCACTTTAATTTAACTGCTCTTGCATGTCCACACTGTGCAACTGGCCACACTGTTATGCTGTACAAAGCACACGGGATCTTTTATAGAGGAGAAGGCAAAAATGCCGCATTTATTGAGAATACAGCAGTTAGCATATGCTTCTTAGTCTCTATCTCTCTCTCTCTCACTCACTCACTCACACCCCGCCCCCAACACACACCTGCCAGTTGATGTTTATAGTTACCACTCCAGAGCCTGGATCAATCTAGTGGCCAGCCTCTGTCAGCTTTCCAGGCTGAGGAATGTCAAACTTTCCTGGAGCTTTGAAAGGGGAGCAGTGCATACCTGCAGGGCAGCTGAATTCAAAACAGTGAGCAGAGGGGTCACAATGGGCATTCTGGGATACTGGAGGAGGCCAGTTATGTTGTCGACATAACAAACGGCACTGGCACTTTGTCGATAAAACTTTTGCTCAAAAAGCTCTGTAAAAGCAGCAAAGAATCCTGTGGCACCTTATAGACTAACAGACGTTTTGGAGCATGAGCTTTCATGGGTGAATACCCACTGCATGAGATGCATGTAGTGGAAATTTCCAGGGGCAGGTATACATATGCAAGCAAGCTAGAGATAACGAGGTTAGTTCAATCAGGGAGGATGAGGCCCTGTTCTAGCAGTTGAGGTGTTATAACCATAAGGTAGGAGAAGCTGGTTTTGTAGTTGGCAAGCCATTCACAGTCTCTTTGTTTAATTTCCTGAGCTGATTCGGTGGCTCAAATTTACAGTATGAACTGAAGCTCAGCAAGTTTTCTTTCTGAACGTTCTGGTCCTGCGTTTTGTTCGCGTAGGCGCCACTTAAGGTGTCGCTATACTGTGGCGCAAGGAGGTCTTATACGCTGCTTCTCCTACATGTTTTGTATATTCGCATTTCCTAATTACTGATTGTGTTCCATTTTTCTTTTCCGTTCGTAGATCTCGAATCCAGTCTTGTCCGACTTACACAAGCACGAGAGGCATTGCTTGTGCTATGTGGTATATACATTTGGGTGGACGTGCAGCGTGAATGAACCTCGCTACAAACATAACCCCAAAAATGCACATGTATCGCCACAGATCTACGAATCCCTGCTCTGATCTTGGTAGGTTCCTGTGTAGATTGTCGTTGCGCGTTGTGGATGTAATATGTGTGGCAGAGCTTCGTTTGGCATCATGAGGTTTTGTTTGCTATAGTGGAATATATACATAGAGTTAACCTATGGTTGCTATAGGATTTGTGATGCCGGAGTTATTTTAGTGAAAGGAAAAATAATGTTTCAGGTTGGCAGGTTCGTCGCGTGGCAGACGAAGGACTGGCCGTCACCCAAGGCCTGTGAAAGTGTGCGCATCATTGTCGAGAGCGATCTGTAGATTCTTTGATGATGCGTTTGAGGAGTTCTTAGTGTCGGGGCACTGTCTATGTGATGGCCAGTGGAGTCCTGTTGGTTTCTTTCTGGTTTGGTCTTTGCACGTAGAGGCTTCTGGACACGCTCAGCCTCATGCGTTACCATCCATGTCAACAATCTCTGATGCCATAGACTTCTGCCCACACATCTACGCCAACGACACCTTCACATGGACCCTAACAGATCAGCCATCGCCATCCCCAGTTATTCACCTGCACGGTCGAACCAACCGTAAATATATGCATCATATGCCAGCTGCTTCCAATAACCACTCAATAAGGAAAGTTAGCGCTTCTGCCAGGCAATTATAACACTTTTTGATTTATTACGCTTTTTTTTACATAAGGATCCCTTTATAGGATCCCTATGTGTATCTTCTACTTTGTTTATACGTGTCGTTCATTCCCTTCTCCTGTCCTCCCTGACTTAGCTGCCCTTGAGCTAGTCATAAACGTACGTCACTCAATATCACTGTCATTTGTCTTCAACTTTCTCCTGAAAAACATTAAATGTAGGTTTCCTGTTTTAATTTTTTTCACTGGAAAGAGAGAGCTGAGAATGTTGTTGAGCCACAAACTGCTGCGGGAAGTGCCATTCTGGAGATCGGGGAAGGGACAGCCGGGTGGACAGATAAAAGCGGATAGTTTTAACAGCAGACATTTCTTTCCTCTACTCCCTTTCTCTCCATCAGTTCCCAGCCTCAGGATGGATTCAGGTATAAGGCCTCTGTTTTCTCCGAAGGGTGGCCTCAAAAAAATGGAAATACAAATGCTAGACTGACAGTAGGAGCTGTGCAGGTACAAGGAGCAGAGCATTCGCAGAGGCGAAACACTGCAGGACCACCCCTAGCCTGAACTGCAAGTCGCAGTTTGCAAAGAGGTTTCTTCCTTGGCCTCCACGTAAAATGGGACTTTCGCGTACTAATTTTGTAGCCATGCCATCACATTTCTATTGCCATGATAGTGAGGCAGTGATTAAAAACTCTACTTGAAAATGTGATTAGATCTATATTCAACTCAACATGATGTCAATTAACATACAAAACATAGATAGAATAGTGTGTAAGAAAGAGCTCTCTCTCTCCATGCATGTTTCTTGTTCTACTTCTTTCCTTTCTATCTGCTTCATTAATTGGCTTATCTCATGCAATTTTTCTGGTGTTGTGTTGAAAGGAGACAGGACAAGAAGGAAAAAAAAACGTATTCTTCACTCATTCTCTTCTCACTAAAAAAAATAAAATAAAAAAAATGCCTCATTTTTATGACTCATCAATGGGGTGCATTTGTTTGATTTCTGAAATGCAGGGCATATTAGCCCTAAACTTGCCCTCTTCTAGGAAGATAAATGGAGAGAACCATACACTCTCATTCATAAATGTGTGATTCTGAGTGCGAACTAATAAACAAACTTGGATGATCATTCACATGGCGGAGGGAGTCGGCGCCAAAACTGGGATGAATGGTATTGCATAGCACACTATCGAGTGGGCTTTGAATTTTCTGAGCGGAAAGTAGAGTACCTTTCTCTCCGTTCTATCATCTGAGAAATATTTACAACCTTTTGAACTTCTCTTAACAAGAGGATTCGCAGATTGCTTGAATTTCCTTTCTAGAAAACCACTGACCTTAGTGCAATATGGATCACGGTGACACAAGTCCCTATGGCCCTTGCAAAGTTGTGGCAACAATAAAACTGCATTTCTCTTACAAAACCACCTCCTTAGTCCCCTAAAGGATAGTGCTATTTTCTTCCCTTGTTTCATCCTCACGTGCCTCCTCTGTTCTGCTCTTCACTGTACAGTGCTCTGCTCTCAATGCTTCCCGACTTGTCGGTGTATACTACATTAGAACCTACTGCGGAACTAAGTGAGAGTGGTGAGGCATGATGATTTTGCAAGTCTGTTGGGTGGTCGGAAAGCAACATGTATTCACTAAACCATTTTAATAATTAAACAACAACCTTACCCTGTTCCACTCCAGATTTAGCCAAACACTCAGGCAACCCTCATCTACACCAGAACACACGAAAGAATGCTAAGCCAGCCTTCTAGGTCTCAACATCACATATGGCGTCCTATGGCCATCGCCACATCATAAGCCCAATGATTTAGGAAAAATGTGTTTAGGTAAGGGAGATTGCTGCATTTTAAGAAATGCTACATCTCCCTCTTCTAGACATACACAAGCCCTCACACAGTATTTATTTCCTCCTCACTCCCCTCCGTCTGTACCTTTGCTTCTTCCAATCCTCTCTGCCTGTTTACCTTGGCATCTCTCCTGCCCTCCACTCTTCTCAGTTACTCAAAGGTCCTCACTCCCCAATCAAGGAAGTGGCTAAAGACTTAACTTCTTAACTATGAGTACTCCAACAGAACAAGGAAAAAAATTAAAATAAATATATCTATGTCAGGCTCAGTTCCGCTGTCTGCATCTTGTTTATGTGTCTTGATTTTAGGGCCCTGATTTTGCCATCGAACTCCACTGAGATGGTGCCGCTTGCGGGCACCATTTGAATTCATCAGGATTCTGGAGCAAACCGAAGTGTTACACACATAGATCAGATTGCAGAACAGGGCCCATCAACTGAAAGGCCCACTAGGCATGGTGGCATGTCCAAATGTGTACTGTACTAGTACTAAGCTTTCACACCTTTAGTCTTATTTGAGAGAATAGATTTCATAACAAGGTTCAACATCAAAATTAGGATCACTCTGCTCCCTGTGCATTTACATGACTTGTGATACTCGGAAGTAAATAAGTTGCATTATAGGCATTAGCAGTGTGTTTATATCCAGAATATTGCTCTAAAAATCCATGTTTAAGAGTATTCCATTACTTGAGACAGAATCATATTATTATTGCTCTATTCTTCCCCCCTAACCTTCTACTTATTACGTCCTCTTCTCCTTTCCTTTGTACCTGCATTCGTATTTATTTATCTTCTGACAGATATTCTCGCTTATCCTGGCGGGCTACTGGATAGCCTAACTTTGACTGACTGTCTTTTCATTCTTTTTAACATCAATGTTTCATCTTTTTTGAGGAGAATAAAACACCTGAAGATGTTGACTAGATTAAGTTACATCTTTTAAAGTGATCTGCAGTTTCACTACCATCATTTAAAACAAGTCACTTAATGGGGGATTGTTACAAATAAAAATATTAAAAAATGATACTTGTCTTAATAAACAACACACCCCTTCCCCGGCAAAAAAAAACAAATTAAGAAATTTGATCTTTCTTTTCGGTCTGGGTGATGTTAGTTTTCATAAATGAATGTCAGCAGTTAACTTTTAGTTAATAGGGCAAATAAATACAGATAGATCTTTCCACGACCAGTGCTTGCAGGCAATAATTGAGACATCAGCTCTCAGCTGTGTGACTAGAAATTAGTGCACGTATAACGCCCTTGCATATAACGATAAAAAAATAACGGAAACTCTGATGATTATTGTGTTTGGGAACGTTCAAGTGGTGCTCTACCGTGGGGGAAACAAATATATTTGTGACATGTGCTCAATATTTTCATAAAATAAAGGGGCTAACATCATTTTCCAAATTCCCACTTTATTTATGTATTTAAAATTGTGGCTTTTTTTGCTGACTAGCATTTTATGCTAACAAGAAACAATTTACAATTCCTTAATTTCTGTAATTGATTTGCTTTAAAAAATATCTGCGTCTGTCGAAGATGCTCCACACAAAAATCAAAACTTCAGCGGGCTATACTCATACGTCCGTTTTGCGCGATATATTATTCTCATAGGATAGGCAATACGCGCACCTAGGGGATCCTTAGGAGTCCAATCGTAACTAGTGACAAGAAAGTTTCCAATGCATACGTGTCGTTCAGTGTGATAGCTTCCGTTCCGTGTACCTTACTCACACCTATGAACACACGCCCCCACACTTTATTGCTATCAGTTTACTTGGTGATGAATGATGAGGAACTAGAACGAATCCAGGCTTGAACTTTTCAGATGCCGAGATGTCTTCAGGTCTGGAAAATGACAAATTCTTGCCTTTTTTGGTCACTTCTTCTTGACATCTCATATTTAAAATCATTATTATTGGGTATAAATAAGGGTCAATAGACCCAAACAGAACATCATTTCAGTTACTAGTGAGAATATGTTTCAGGTTGGCAGGTTGCCTGTGGGCGAGGACTGGCCTGCCACCCAAGGCCTGTGAAAGTGTGGGATCATTGTCGAGGATGGATTGTAGATTCTTGATGATGCGTTGGAGGGGTTTTAGCTGGGGACTGTATGTGATGGCCAGTGGAGTCCTGTTGGTTTCTTTCTTGGTTTGTCTTGCAGTAGGAGGCTTCTGGGTACACGTCTACCTCAGGAACCAATCCATGCAACAATCTCGATGCCAACTCTGCCCACACATCTACGCCAACGACACCTTCACAGGACCTAACCAGATCAGCCACACCATCCCCAGTTCATTCACCTGCACGTCCACCAATGTAATATATGCCATCATATGCCAGCTGCTTCCAAACCACCATAAGGAAAGTCTAGCGCTTCTCCAGGCAATTATAAACACTTTTTGAATTTATTACTCTTTTTTAAAAGGATCCCTTATAGGATCCCTTATCTCTACTCTTATAGGTCACTTCACTTCCCCTTCTCCTGTCCCCCTGAGCTTAGCTGCCTTTTGAGTAGCATAACGTAGCTCAATAGTCACTGTCATTTTTCAACTTCTCCTGAAAACATTAATGTAGGTTCCTGTTTTAATTTTTTTCAGTGGAAAGAGAGAGCTGAGAATGGTTGTTGAGCCACAAACTGCTGCTGGAAGTGCATCTGAGATCGGGAAGGGAGCGGGTGGGGACAGATAAAAGGATAGTTTAAATGCAGACATTTCTTTCCCTCTACTCCCTTCTCTCCATCAGTTCCCAGCTCAGGATGGATTCAGGATAAAGGGCCAGTATGCAAATAAATTGAAGGGGCTCAAAAAAATGGAAATACAAACTGCTAGACTGACAGGTAGGAGCTGGGCAGGTACAAGGAGCAGAGATGTCGCAGAGGCGTAAACACATCAGAGCATTTGGGAAGCTGCAGGACCACCCCTAGCCTGAACTGCAATCAGTTTGCAAAGAGGTTTCTTCCTTTGGGCCTCACGTAAAATGGACTTTGGTACTAATTTGTCCCTGCCATCACATTTCTATGCCATAGATAGTGAGGCAGTGATTTTAAAAACTCTACTGAAAATGTGATTAGATATATTCAATCAACTGAGTTCAAACAACAAAAATTAGAATGAGTGAAGAAAAGAGCTCTCTCTCTCTCTGTTTCTGTTCTTTTCTTTCCTTTTCTATCTGCTTCATTTAATTGGCTTTCTCATGAAATTTTCTGGGTTTGAAGGAGACAGGACAAGAGAGGAAAAAACTATTTGGACCATTTTACAAAAAAATAAAAATAAAAAAAAATCTCATTTTTATGACTCATCCAATGTGGGTGCATTTGTTTTATCTGAAATGCAGGGCAGTATTAGCCCTGAACTTGCCCTCTCTAGGAAAGAAATGGAGAGAGATTACATTCTAATGTGTGAGTCTGAGCAAATAAACAAACTGAGATCATTCCTGGGAGGGGGGGGATGGGTGAATGTGTATGCATAGCACAGGATCAGGGGGACTTTCCCCTTTATATCTGAGAAATATTTACAACCTTAACTCATCTTAACAAAGGATTGGGATAGTGAATTTCCTTTTAGAAACCTAATTGCATATGGATCAGTGACACAAGCCCTTATGGCCCTTGCAAGTTGTGCAAAAATAAAACTCATTTCTCTTAAAACCACCTCCCTAGCTTCCGATGTCATTTTTCTCCCTTGTTTCATCCTCACGTGGCTCTCTGTTCTGCTCTTCACTGTACAGTGCTCTGCTCAATGCTTCCCCATTGTGGTTATCTACATTAGAACCTCTGGGACACTAAGTGAGAGTGGAGGCCATGATGATTTTGCAAGGTCCTGTGGGTGGTGGGAAAGCAACATGTATTCATAAACCATTTTAATAATTAAACAACACTTACCCTGTTCCACCAGATTTAGCCAACAGCAGGCACCCTCATCTACACCAGAACACAGAAAGAAGCTAGCAGCTTCTAGGCCAAATCACTATGGCGTTATGACAAACCCAATGATGTTAGGAAAATGTTTAGGAAGGGAGATTGCTGCATTTTTAAAAATCCACATCTCCCTCTTCTAACATCCAGCCTCAACAGTAATTTATTTCCTCCTTCCACTCCCCTCGCTGTACCTTTGCTTCTTCCAATCCTGCCTGTTATACCTGGCATCTCCTCCCACTTCCAGTATACCAGGTCCTCACTCCCTCATTCAAGAAGTGGCTAAAGACTTACTTCTTCTATGAGACTCCAACAGAACAAGGAAAAAATAAAATAAAATATCTATGTCAGCTCCTTCCCTGTCTGCATCTTGTTTTATGTGTCTGTGATTTAGGCCCTGATTCTGCCATCGAATCCATGCAGATGGTGCCCTTGTGGGGCACCATTGAATTCATCAGGATTCTGAGCAGCCGTAAGGGTACATCACATAGATCAGATTGCAGAACAGGGCCCATCAACTGAAAGCCCACTCAGGCAGGGGCTGTCCAAATGTGTATTGTACAGTACTAGCTTCACCCTTAGCTATTTAGAGAATAGATTTTCATAACAGAGGCACATCAGTAAATTTGGATCACTCTGCTCCCTGTTGCATTCACATGACTTTGATACTCGGAAGTAAATAAGTGCATTATAGGCAAGCAGTGTGTTTATACAGATATTGCTCTAAAAATCCATGTTCTAAGAGTGTATTCCATTACTTGAGACAGAATAATATTATTGCCTATTTTCCCCCCTAACCTTATTATACTCCTCTTCCCTTTCCTTTTACCTGCATTCGATTTATTTATCTTTGACAGATATTCTCGCTATCCTGGGGGCTACTGGTAGCCTAACTTGACTGACTGTCTTTTCATTTCTTTTAACATCAATGTTTCATCTTTTTGAGGAGAAATAAAACACCTGAAGATGTTGAGCTAGATTAGTAGCATTTTAAATACTGCAGTTCAACCATATTTAAAACAAGTCACTTAATGGGGATTGTTAAAATAAAAATATTAAAAAAATGGATACTTGTCTTAAAACACCCCCCTTCCCCGCAAAAAAGAGAACATTAAGAAATTGATCTTTCTTTTCGGTCTGGGTGATGTTATTTCATAAATTGAATGTCATCATTAACTTTTAGTAAGGCAAATAAATAAATAGAGCTTGGGGGCAATATGAGAATCAGTGCTGTGACTGAAATAGTGCTAACGTATAACGATAAAAATAAGGAACTGATATTATTGGTTGGGAAACGGTTCCAAGGCATGGGGGAAAAATATTTGACATGATGAATAATTCATAAAATAAGGTACATATTTCAACTCATTTATTTATGTATTTAAAATTGTGCTTTTTTTGCTGACTAGCAATTTTATGCTAATACAAGAAACAATACAAATTCCTTAATTTGTAATTGATGCTTTAAAAATATTGGTCTGTCAAAGTCAAAATCAAACTTCACAGCTTCACTCCGCTTTGGTTTATTCTCATAGGGAGGAGTAGGGTGGGGACCTAAGTTCCAACTACAAAAAATTTTCCATGAGGTGTAGAGCTGTGGTACCTTACTCACACCTATGAACACACCCACCCACACTTTATTTGCATCAGTTTACTGGTGATGATGATGGGGAACTAGAAAGAACCAGGCTTGACTTTTCAGATGCCAGATTGGTCTTCAGGTCTGGAAAAGGACCAAATTCTGCCCTTGGTCACTTCTCTGAAATCTCATTAAAATCATTATTATTGGGTATAAATAAGGGTAGATAATGACCCAAACAGAACACATTTGATATGAAAATCACCGAATGATGATAAATGTTGAACCTCATGCTATTTTTACTGAGTCATTTTCAGACTAGGACCATACTTGGATGCTATTAAAATCTACTACAGTTCAAAATTCTTTTAAAAAGCAATTGATAACTTCTGGAACCACTCAGCTATTTAGTTGTCAGATGGTATTTTAGTCTAGTCTCTTCTCTCTGCCCTCCCTTCCACAGCCCTTTGTTTCAGTTAGGAACTCTTGCCAGGTGATATTTGTGGTTACTTCTTATGTACTTTAGAAAAGACAAAAAAAAATATAAGTAATAAGAGACACAAACTCCTTTCATTCTGTACATGGAACAAGAAAAGAATAGGACTAATTGCTGGTAACCAAGTTTTTATTTTCTACCATAATAAAAATAGACATTATTATTAGAGGATCAATCCTACGGAATTTTTCAGACAAAATTCCATTGAAATTATCTTCGGGAAGTCAATGGGATTATATCATGAGTGAAGACTCTAGGATCAAGCCCTTCCAACCCGAATAATCTATGATTCTATGAATTTGTGGGAGAACTGTATATATATGAAGCCACTCATATGTGTAAAACTAAGCATGTGCATAAAGACTAGGGCAATAGCTTCTTAAAAGAAATTTAGAACCTTTCTTGTGATTTATTCCTTAAATTTCAATGAGACCTGATCCTAAAATGAAGAAATATGCAGGAGATATTTTCTCTCTATTAACTTCTGTTTTTCTTGGCAAAACATTATTTGCAGTGTTTATATAATTATATTCCAGTGTAACTCAAGTATGTAATGACATTTCTCCAATGAAAGCATTTAAATAACTCAGGAAATTGCTTTACTGTTCTGTTTCCTGACTTAAAATGAACATGACAAAATAGGTTTTATTGTTCAATCCATCTGAACTCATCTACACATCTTCCACGCTATATAAAGCAAAATAAAATATTTACCTGATCAGTTTTTAATGTATAGATGTACATGCATACATGCTATACCAAAGGCAAGTTATACATATACAAAATATTTGTGTGTGTGTATACACACACACACGCACACCCCCCATGCTTCTCAACCTTCAAACTGTTTTTAGTTGGTATTAAATGCAGAAAGCTTATGTAGTGAGATAATACCACAATGTGATTAGAACAAAAATAGAAGAATTTCCTTAAATTAGGAAAGTTATAGAACAATAATTAAAAACACACAAAATGGAAACTATCATTTTTGTTATAAAACCAGTGAAGCAACATAAACCTACTGTTTCTGCCCTTCCCCATGGCTGCATTTCAGTTAGGTTTTTTTGCATATATAAAACAAAAGAGACATTTTGTTTTGTCATATGAATAAAATGATCTGAGACAGGAGCAAATACTCCAAAAAGGAAAGGGACAATTTGCTAGACCTGCTGTAAAACAGTTGCTTTCTCTTCTTTTACCATAATGGTGCAGCTTTTAAACAAATGACAGGTTAATCTGTTTCATTTTGATCTCAGCATTTTTTAATTTAGTGGATAAAATTAAAGAACAGATGCAAACTGAACATCACAGGTGGAGTGTAGGTTTTTAATCTGATTGATTCTGGATTCACTCTAGTCAGTGAATGGGGCTACTCATAATGTATGTCAGAAAATAAAATGGGAATCTTTGCTCTTGAAATACTTTAATTTCCCTTCAGATAAATCAGGAAAATACAGTAAACTGAGAACAATTAAGTTTGACCTGCACAGTTTATTCAAGAATTAGAGTTTAAGAAACTACAGTAGAAATTGAGGGAGGCAGATTGAACAAGGAGGTCAAACAAGGACAAATTCTTGTACTAATGAACTGCCATATGCATTCAAATTGACCTGGATGCAGGTCCAAAGGCAGAATATGGTCATAAGTAAATATTTTAGCAAATAGAGGATTCCATTCAACTGATGCTTCTCAGGTTACATGATGAAATACAGACCCATTTGTTTGTGATCCTTACCTCTAGAGCTGGATGAAATTTTTTGGACAAAACTCTTTTTCGCTGAAAAAATGCAGATTGGTTTTACTGAAACATCTAATGAATTCATGTCAAATTTACCAAATTATTTAATCAAAAAAAAAAAAAAGGTGAAAATTGAAGTCTTTTTGATGTGAAAGAATTAGATTTTTCAATTTAAAACAACTTTTTTGTATTAAAATTTATTTCACTTATTTTAAAAGGACAAAAAATCAAAAATTAAAGAATGTGTTTTTTTGGGGGGGTCAAACAAAAAGTTCAACCCAAATTTTTTTATATATATAAATAGATATGTGTGTATATATATATATATATATATAAATATATATAAATATATATATATGGTGGTAGTAGGGATTGTGATGAGGGCTCTATTGGCATCTTCTAACATACTATCTGATGGTACTTCTCCACTGAGCCTTGGTAATCGGTCTCGAGGATTGACTGTAGCTAGTTTTTCCATGATCTTATGCCTCATATCAGCTGCTGTGCTCTGCAATGGAGGGGGTGACAGTGAAGTTTCAG
>NC_133775.1:42267909-42341649 GCF_003597395.2 Chelonoidis abingdonii | reverse complement strand
CTTCCGGTGTGGGCAATCCACTTTCTTCCACGTTTCTGAGCTGGATGTAAGTGGAGGTGTCTATCTCACTGTGGGCAGCTTCCTTTTCCTATGTGAAGCGTGGTAACTAGCTGTTCTCGTAGTGTGGATTGTGTCTTTTGTCATCCACCAGTCTTCCTATACGTTCTAATCCCTCTCTTAGTCTATGTTGTAGTAGCTTCCTCAATCCATTCTCTGTCTCGGTCCATGATGGTCTAAAGCTGAACTTCAATTCACCCCTCTTGCAGGCCCAGGCTGCGTGAGCTACGTGCTCCTCGCTCAGTCAATCCTCGAAGCCCGTTCACGGTCATGGAGAGTAACATCAGCTGTCTGTTAGATCCCAATATAGCCCTCCCCATCTCTTTACCCGTGTGTGTGTCTCACGCCGCCTCTGTCTCCTGGCGTTGCTGGCTCACTCCGCACACACAGTCTGTCCCCCCCCTGGACACTAGGTTGGCGTCGAAATCACGGCGTCGGCACGAACCTTCTCCGCTGGTGGCCTAACACGGGTGTCCGAATTACGATCGCTTGCTAACTGCAATTACCGGCTGCCTCCATCTGCCGCCCTCGCCTGCTAACCCCGAGCTCACGCCCTGCCCAGGCTCCGCGTTCCCTCAGAAGCCGCGGGTCCCCCTATGTCCGCTCACCAATAAACAAGTGTTTCCTCCTCATTGCCACCCATTTCCTCGGTATGTGATCACATGCAAGTTCCCACCCATGCCTATTATTGTCTCGCACATGAGCCCAACTGCCTCAGCGGGCTGCGCCCAGCAGCCGACTGCCCAGTCTGGCCCATCTGCCCGGACGATCCCCCGTGCCTTGGCTGCGGCCTGCCCGAGCCCGGCCTCTCCCGACGCCCAGTCCCCCTCCGTAGCAGCCCTCCACCGGCCCCTGGCTGGCCAGCCCTGGCCGCCTGATCCCCTCCTGGCTCCAGCCTTCCGCCTGCTGCCGCCTCGCGCCCGCTGACCCGCTCTGCAGGCGCGCTCCCCCCCTGTCCCAGACAGGCGCTGTGATCCTGACCCCCCTGCCGGGGCACAGACCGCCCCCTCCCGCCTCCCTGCTCCAACACTTGGCGTCTATCCTCTCCTGCAAGAGACCCCTGGCCAAGTCCTTGAGCCCAGCTCCGAGCCTTGGCCCCCAGGGCTCACACCCCAGCTTGCTCATAGATACGCGTCGCCCCACACTCCGGTCTCGCCGACCTCTGAGCACCGCCTGGATTGCTATCGGAGCCTCTGAACTCCATCGCCCGTGTCTGTGCCGTCTGGTGCTACTACACGTCACCGCCTCCGGACCTTCTCGGCTCACGTGGCCTCTGGGGCCCTCGCAGTCCACTCGGCATTGCCCTGCATCCACACTGCGGCTCCCCGTGTGCCTGTCCCGCTCTGTTCTGCCTAGGCTTACCCCCCTCCGCCGTCTCCCGGCTGGCTCCGCTACCGTTCCAGGAAGTGCCTACCTCGCACCTCCTCTACATGCTGCCTCAGGTATTGCTCGCCTGATACCCTCGACTCGCTAATCCCCTGACGCGCTCTCATGCGGCTCTCGGCTGTCATTCGCTGGACGAGGTGGCGGTGTGTGCCGACTGAGGGCGTGTTCCGAACTGATGGGGTGGCCTCTCAGCGGGCACCTTGCGCGCCTCCAAGCCCAGCTAACGTCCTTGCATCCCGCTCCCTGACCCGTGAGGACGGCACGCCGCGGCACATCCTCTCCCCCGGTCCCCGTCCTGCAAGCGCCCTGCTCGTGGGCGCCTCCGCATCCGCGTCCTTCTCGTGGCTCCTGCGTCCGCACGTGCTGCGTTCTAGTTGCTGCTGGACCCCCGAGCCATGGCAGGCTGCCATGTTGCACGCCCCTGGATCAGCTCCTCACCTGCTAACGGAGGTTTCACCCCCTCCTGGTCTCCACCGCTGATCACTATAACCGCGGGCCGGCCCGTCGGGCGGCTGGGGTGCGTCCGGCCGTTTCTAACTGGATGCCCCCAACGCCCTTCAGGAATCTCGAGCTGGCCCCCCCAGTTGCAGGCTGCGTGCAAATCGCGCGTGCAAATGAGCAGCCGCCAATGGGCGGTCAGCCCCAGTGCTAGGAACAGCTAAGATACTGCGCAGAACCCTCAAACTCCCAGGCCTCTGGTAGCGGACCCGAGGTTGAGGAAGACACATACCACCCATAGGGATGAGAGGGGAATTTTTTTTTATATATATATATATATGCATGCTTCACGTCTATCAGAAATTATTTTACTTTTGTGTTTTATTTTTCAGTTCAGCCAAACAACCAAAAAATCAATTATTTGCACAATTCTACTTATCTGTATATAACTTCCACAAAAAATAAAGGAAGAAAATAAGTGTGTGTGTGTGTGTGTGCGTGTGTGTATATTAATCTTGACATATAGTAGAATTGTCTAGCTTGGCCTGATAGCTTATAATTGTAAAAGCCTTTTCTTCATAAAGCACTTCATGCTATGTATTCAAAGCCACATTCTTCAGCCCTTAACTGAACAAAACTCCTGTTGTTCTCAGTGGGAGTTCTGCTCAATTAAGGGCTTCACAACTTTTGTCCTCAAGAACACTGATGGTTTTGGAGTGAATATTTTGCTACTTTTAAGGTGTTTTTTT
The DNA here is from genome assembly GCF_003597395.2 of Chelonoidis abingdonii. Lineage (NCBI taxonomy): Eukaryota > Metazoa > Chordata > Testudines > Testudinidae > Chelonoidis > Chelonoidis abingdonii. The sequence goes on along the minus strand of NC_133775.1, from coordinate 42,339,019 downwards.
AAAATGAAGGGCCATACATTTTGCTAAATCTTCATGAGGCTCTCCAATTGACATAAGGTACCAAAGGGGCCAAAAAAGCCATGATTTATTCTGAGGATTCACCTGGATAAGTGTTTAATTTTCCATAGATGTTTAAGTTCAGCAAGAGAAGTCTAATTTGATCTTCAGCCTTACCTTTGCTTCTCATAAGATCCATTCTGATAGATCTGACGAGACTGAAGAGACTGAATTTTTCCAAATAAAACCAACAGGTTTTAATACTGATTATTTGATGTTAATGAGTAGTCAATTTTGTTGAAGATAAATGTGTGTCCCATCAAATAATATACATGAGTTTTTGTTTTATAGTGTCATACAGTTCATTAGTTAAATAAACAAAAATAACGTTCATTGAAAAATGTCACTTTCCTTAACAATTTAAGAAATGCAAGATATGGAATAGGTTCTAATTCTGCACATCCCAAACCAAACTGTTTTGAGTGAAAAACGAACAACATCTACCCATAGGATATACCTAGCATATATTTATTACAACAATCCTGAGAGGCAATTTCCATTTAGATGTGTTCTCTCTGACTGTATTATTAAAAAAGTTAAGGTGAAGAGAAGATCAAGATTGGATCTTTCAAAGATGAAGTTGCAAAAAACAAATAAAACAAAACTTAATGGAGCGATGTAATCTACTCAGAGCGGTAAGGAAATAGCCCACAACTTTTACAGCTATTGTACAGAAAATAGTCAATAGGCATTGAGTTTCTATGGTCTTGAGTTCTGTGAGTTTTACATGTCCAAAGGCTGTAGGATTGTGCCCTGTGTCATTATACAACAAAGTAAATATGCAAACAATACTTTTTAGGTGTAAAGGTGGAGAGGCTTAAAAAGGACACATAACCGGTCACCTATGGGATAAAGATCTAGGTAGGCTGACAGGTGAATGCAAGCCTTCAAAGTTCTCCTAGTTTGTGTATGTGAAATGGAGTCTATATTGATTCAGGAATGAAGGTTGCTTAGGAAGAACTATGACATTTTCCTAATACTACCCATTTTGGGTCAAAATTACTGTTGTTAAAGATCTGACTTCTGTTAGTGTTGTAGCATATGTATAGTTCCATATATGTTCTCTGGACAGTGCATTTCCCCTTAAATAATTAGCATTTCCTAGCATAACTCATTTTGTTTTCAAATACCAATCATGTTTTCTAAATGTACACACAAGACCTCTGAACAATCAGAGTCTCCCATTGACTTCAGCAGGATTTGGACTGAAGCCTTAGACGGTGGTTCATTTTTGATGTGGCACCTTTAAGCACACTGAGGAGTCCTCACATCCTGGAAATAGCTGAAGCAATTCAGAAATGCCACACAAGTCCTTCAGTTCTGGGCAGGTTCTCTCTGGAGACCTGAGTGTGATAAAATGATCCAGTGGTGGCTAGTTGCTCCTGGGAAGAGTCAACCTGTTGATTATTAGGAAACATCATAAGAATAGTTTCTCAGTCTGTCTCCCTATTGACTCAGTCTGTCTCCCTGTAGCCCAGACTGAGCAATCCTGCTCCTGCTATCCCTCTCCCTTCCACTGAGCTACAAAACCTGCACATGCTCCATAGGGGGTCTCTGTGAGAAACCAGGAGGACTTAAAGAGACAGTTACATGACACTGGTCAGTTAAAGTCTAGCCTTTTGAATCTGTGTAGTTTTAACAGAGGGGTAACTGACACACCTGGGATAATGTCAGAACTGACACAGATTGGAACAAGTGAAAGGGCGCTGATTTAGGGGCTGTTTTGTGTAACTTGCTACAAAAATGGGAGATAGGAGGCACAAGCCCGAATGTAGTACTTGGCAGAGGAGACCTGCAGGGACAAAGATGTGATGGCAGGTAGAAGGGAAAAACAAAGACAAACACAGAGTTTCCTGCAGCTGTTTAGTCATCCAGTATTGGAGTATTCTTATGGGAATTGTTTTGATAATTGTTACTCACACTTCATCTACAGAAAGCGCTGAGCATTTGAGATATGATGAAGCTGCTGAGGCATGTCGTTGTCAGTAGATTGTGGTAACACTGCTGCAATAATGGCAAGTCCCACCTGACTGCAATTGCTCAACTACTTTAAAAGATTTATGCTAATTTATCCAACCTACCTGTCAACTTACCGAGCTGTGCAGGAATTATAATTACATATTTGAAAGCTCTATCTCCAAAGCTTATCAATATTTTTAGAGGAACATCTCATTCAAGATAATTATCATTCTCCAGAACATGTGTCTTCCTTCAAAGGAACAGAGGACTGGAAGGGATCTTTGGGGTCACCCTGTTCAGTCTCCCGCTATTGCAAGCAGTCCCTTTGTAGACAATCTTTTCCCTTCTTGCACACATGCACCAAACAGAACATGTGTATGCTGCTAGAGCTTGGGTAGAGACTTTGGGGTGGAGAAAGGAAGACTATGAAAGGAGGAAGGAAGGAAGGGTTTGTCCTGTGTGGAAACTGCTCCACTGTGCAAAGTGTGATTACACTCAACTTGAAGAATACTTAGACGTGCAAGGGGTAACCAGAATGCAATTATGCCACACTGAAATTAGATGGGACATAGACATAAATATAATATTGTTTGAATTGTACTACTTGCAGTGTAAGAGTTGCTGTTGAACTGTAATCAGTGTAGGAATGAGGCAGGGTTAAATCCCAGGAATTAATTAGACAAACTCTTATTCTGTGCTGGTTTTACAACAGACCCTGGGGGCCACTTCAGATAACTAAGGATCAGCTGGATGCAGAGACAATTTAGGCCTGCCCCTGCAGCTGGGGTGGGGTGCTAGAGCTGCTGTTGTGGCTCCTATATCTTGACCAGGTGTTCTCCCATAATGGAGAAATCCCCCACCATTTTGATCTGTCAGGTACAAGCCCATGTTGTATTGGCCCAGGAGATTTTAATTAAAAACATCCATTTTTTGAAGGTGTATAAGTGAAAGTATTTGAAATGCAGTAAACTCCCAAAATATTCACTTTGTAGCTGAGGGCAGCTGTATGCCAAATTTCAGTTCTGAGTGAATCTCAGTGGTGTTGTGACTTCTCCAATGATGTACAAAAAGTGTACTAAGTGGTTATATTCACCCTCTTTTATAAAGAGACCAACTGCAGAGACTGATATCAGACTCGGGGCTTTGCATTTGCTTTGTTTTATTAAATAAAAAGATGTCTAAGGTTCCATCACACAGAGACACAGACTACTGTTTAGGATGAGTGATTAATAAAAGCTTTACATAAATCCATAAAGGGAAATTGGAGTCAAATCCAAATACAAGCCCTGTTTGCAAATTAGAACCCAAATCCTAATCCTTCTGAGATTTGCCCATCCCTCTTTGAAACATTGTTGTTATTTCCCAAACAGATTCTTTATGAGGGCTTTGAAAGTATTTAGAGTTGGTTTGTCTCTCAGATGGACTAATTTTCAATACAACCCCAGCAAAAAACAAACCTAGTATAAAGCCAGCGCCAATGTTGTTATAATCTTTACCTGTCCCATAATTAAATACAAATGTGCCCATGTGATATATATCCCCTTATGATTACTAAACTGAAAATTGTGCTTATTCTCTAGAATACGCTTCTGTCTTTACTCCACTGGAGAGTGTATGCTCATGTAATACAAAATAGTATAAAGTTAGAAGCATAAATTTTTCAGTTATCCTCTGATTAGAATTTAATAATACCATATGCTGCTTATATCCTGCATGAATTATGTACATATTATAATGTATAGAATATATATTGTGTGTGAAGATAATAGCTGTGCTAGCACAAATCTTCCCTATATGCTGTAAGTAGCAGCCCTGGTGACTGGCTTCCCAGGAGATATGATGAATCCGGGTGGTGGGAAACTGAGCTGGCTCAGGTTATATAGTAGGAAGAGGTACTGAGAGCTTTTGCTGATGGTGCTGCTGCTGCAGCGGAGTAGATATCTGAGGGCAGTGATTGAGGAATGAAGAATCCAGTGGTGCCTGCCTCTTCTGGTAAATTGTGTGCATCTTGGGGAAACAAGAATATGGTGAAAGAAGGACTTTGGAGCTGTTGCTGTCAGTGGTTGATGGTATATCATTGCCAAAGCACAGCTGGGGAGAGTCTCTGGAGGAAGGCAAAGCAGGTGGTAGGTGCAAGCCAGACAAGAATGGGGGTGAGAAATCGCTTTAGGCCACCTTTGTGCCCTGCAAATTCTGGGCTGCTATGGAGCTAAAACAGCTCCCAGCATAAGGTAGAGAAGCCTGCAGCTGTTGAGAATTGTGTCAGTCTGTCTCAGGTCAGCTATGGGCTATGAGGCAGCACAGATTCCCAGAGTGCCATTATTATAGATCCTTGGACGGCTTCCCCCTTTCTCTCGGGCTGGCAGTTGAGGCAGCACGGGGCCACTAATGTCATTCTGACACCTTGCTATGCCAGGAAATTCTCCCCCATCCTCTTGTGGCTTGTTAACAGCTCTTATGCTACTCTAATGGTTGAGGCTGGCCCTTTAAGAGTAGAGTTTGGGCCTCTACCAGCCATATTGTTTCCTTTAGCAGTCCACTGGAATATGGTGGACCATTGTGATTTTCTTAACTGCAGAGAGTATCTTCCCAAGTATGGCTCTCCCAGTCTCAAAATTGGTTCTGAACACTAGATCTCACCAATATCTTTTAAATAAACCTCACCTAAAGTTTCTAGGACAAGTCATTTAAAGATAGGATAGGGCAAAAAATGTTTGAAGAATTTTCAAAATTTGACTAAGACCTATTTCTGAGTCCCATCTTTCCAAAGTGGACCATCTGAGTCTCTTCACAGTAAGGTAAGATCTTTGTCTACAAAACAGAAAGGACTTTTTTTGAGGATATTGGTTTAGGGAACTAAGCACAAATTTGTTGATAATGGAAAGCAAATCTCTCCCTTAACGGAATAAAGGTTGCTTCTCCATATTTCTATACATTTAGGCTTGGCATAATTCAATTCTTATTTTTGTATAATTTCAATGGATATAATTTGTTTGTATTGACTTAAATGTTCACAGTTGTACAAAACTATGGGTTTTAAGCTTTTTTTAGTTTATCCATTTAAATTTTCACAGTTGCAGGAAATTATGGGTGGGTCAGGTAAAGGAGAGATAGTGACAGTAGAGGTTGAAATTCAAAAAGTTAACGCTTTATATCCATTAAAACAAATTGTCAACATTACATGTCAAAATATACCAAGTAAATATCCTTAAATCAAACTCAAGTTCTCAAGAAGCATTTGTCCAACTTGCCTATCTGTAAATTTTCATTATTATCAGTTGAAATATTTTTTCAACATCTGACATTTACAAATAAAAAATGAATCTTCCAAGCATATGTACACTGTATTTGGTGCTTTTAAGCTGTAGGTCTCAAAACACTTTACAAAAGAAGGTAATTATTACTATAATCCCAATTAAAATTGGGGAAACTGAAGCAGAGTGTGAACTGAAGAGCCTTACCAAATAACACAGTAGGGTAGTGAAAGAGACAGAAATAAAGCCTAGATTTCCTAATTCCCCATGTAGTGTCCTACCCTCTAAACATACTCTCTTTATATATAAAGTGCATAGTATAAGTATAGACAGACCTCAAATTCAGTTGGCTGTTTAAAACAGCCCATCTGTCCTCCACATATATATATATATATAAATATATATATATATATTCTACTGACTATTATCCTAATCTTATATATAATAGATATATATCTATATATATGATGCCAGCTTTTAGATGTGCTTATTCTGTCAGACTGTGAATCCCTGGTGAAAAGCATAGTTAGAATGCTATGACATCATTAAGATACAAGGGTAGATATTTTAAGTTAAGAAACTGTTTGAAGATATAGACCAAAGTATTGACTAGTGTAGGCATAACTGTTTAAATAATAACTTGGAAGAACTCTGAATAACTAGTAAAATTGCCAAAGCAGCCTGAATAACTTGATCTGCTAGAGGCACATGCAGTATGTAATCTAGGATAGGCTAATTTAAACAAAGCATTTTTTGCTGTATTTGTTTTTAATTTGTGAGAGAATGTAGTGATTATGAAAGTGTGGGACTAGTAGCACTGGTTTGAACCAGGCGTAAGGTGAGCAGGCACTTTGCAATCTTCTCCACATAGTTCTGCAAATGAATGACAACCCTGCTGCCACTACCACTACAGTAACTTTTGAGAGTGTTTCTTCTGTGCTGATGTTGCAAATTGTGGCAAACTGCATCATGGTTTTTTTGTAGTAGTTTTACTTTATTTAGTCCAAAGGAAAAGGAACAATCAAGAGACCATTCAGTGACTGCAACCTTATTCTAGTCTATATAATTTTATTTTGTCTTTAATAGAATGATCATTACTCCACTGTAGACTATGAGCACCTGATCATTATGTCCATGGCATTCGTACAAAGTAGCCTGCAGTATGACATCTTAATGGATCAAAACAGTGTTACATACTGCTTTGTGCACTAAGTGCAGAGGATAAGAGGTTCAAAAAGGTGTCAGCCCTGCCTTCCACATTTATGCCTGCAGTTTGTTTTATTTTGTTTGCAAAGGGCACTTATGAACAAATATTGGGTAGCAGCTAACTGTCCCATATGCACATGAAAATATAACTTACAATGCGAATTAAGGGCTTCATATGAATAAGTTATTGCAGGTGCACATTTGGAGGCTACTTTTGAAAATGTAGCCCATAGTATTAATCTTAATTCTTTATGATATGGCTAAATAAGAACTAGAATGAGACAATTACCTTCGTTCTCAGTCTTAGCCTATCTTCAACAGAACTTTAACCCAGGCCTCCAGAGGTATAAGGCTAGTTCACTGACCCACTAAACTACCTAGTCCCATTTCACTTACACTGTAAAATTCTGAGTGAACAAGAACAAATTCCCTTAATGCTGCTTTTTCATGTTGCTCACATTCAGCAGTTTACAAATAAAAATTGACTAGATTAGTGAGTTAGAGAATGTTTGTGTTAACAATTTTTAATGCAGATGTCCCAAATGATTTTACTACTTATGCTGTCTGAATAAAGCAGGAAAACTCAATTCCTATAGAAAATATGTATTATTGGATGCATATTTTGACTTTTAAGATGCACTACAAATTACGTCTTTGAATTAAAGACCAAGCAAAAAAAATAATGTTTACTCAAGAATTTTTTCAATTGAAGAATGATACTATTTATGTATAGACCTAACAGCAATGTATCAAGGAAAGGGCTCGTTTTGCTTGAATTTCCTTTTCAAGAATGTTTCCAAAGCCATTCTGTTGACTTTAATGATTGTTAAATATTTAGAATTTTAATGTAGGAGACCAAATAGAATAATGCATGAAAGGAATAAATAAATAAGTAGACAAATAGAAATGCTAGACAGATAGATAGTGGAGCTTTTACTTAAAGATCGACCGATTGGCTCAGAAAAAACGTTTTAGTTCCTTTGAAAGTAAAGATATGAGAGTGCATTTGCTTGGCTTGCATTATGTAGCCATCAATGATGGCTCAAATACCAACTGTTTTCTGAACCTAAAAATATCTAGGTTTTAGGTAGTGCTTTTTTATCCATAGATCTCAAAGCGCTATACGAAGGAGGTAGTTCACTTTATCCCTTCCTTTATAGATGATTCAGCCAAGGCAGAGAGAGGTGAAGTTGCTTGCCCAGAGTCACCCAGCAGGGATACATCTGCACTGCAAAAAAAAAAAAAAAAAAGCTGCAGCAGCAACTCAGAGCCCCAGTTTACAGATTCAGGCTTGTGGGGCTCATATTACTAAAATTAGTAATACAGATGTTCCTGCTCAGGCTGGAGCTAGGTCTCTGAAACCTGGCAAGTGGGTCTTACAGCTCAAACTCCAGCCTGCTATTTTTAGCACCATAGAGCAATCCTGAGTGTGCGGACCCAGGCTCTGAGACTTGCTTCTGTGACTTATTTTGTAGTGCAACTGTACCTTAGGAGACTCAGAAACACAATCTAGTTTTCCTGTGTCCAGTACCCTGTTCACTGGGACACACTGCTAAGTTTTACCTTCATTTACAATCACCGCAACACATAGCTTACAAGATTTTTCAGGTCCTGTATTATAGAATCATAGCACTGGAAGGGACCTTGAGAGGTCATCTAGTCCAGTCCCCTGCACTCATGGCAGGACTAAGTATTATGTAGCCTTATTGGTATAACCTAAAAAGCCTTAGTAAAAGTAATTAACTCTAGAGCATAAGACATCACAAGACAGAATGCTGTAGTGACTAAACTGCTGACAGGTAACCACAAGAAGCTCGGTTATGCTACCTTGGGATACTTTAAAGTCAGGAACAGCAGATGTCTGACCACGAGAATGCCATGGCCTTATATGCTGATAAACTTTTGGTGAATGGATTACTAACCTATGGGAGAAGACCTACCCCACTATTAATAGAGTGAGAAAGTAAGGAAAAGGGGATGAAACCCTGACATAGTAGCATCAGCATAATACATAAAAGTTGTATCCTGGCCTGTCTGCCTGGGGGGAGATGTAGCTCTTGGGAGATGCCAGGATGACCACTGGTGGTGACGACAAGGCAGATGATGATGAGGAAGATAACAAGTCCTTCAAGATATTCTGCAAGGGATAATCTGAGTATATGGATGCTCAGACACACTTCTCTACCTACCCTACCTACCCTACATTCTCTACCCTTCTCTACCTACGCTACATTGATGACATCATCATCTGGACCCATGGGAAGGAGACTCTAGAAAAATTCCACCATGATTTCAACAACTTCCACCCCACCATCAACCTCAGCCTGGACCAATCTACACAGGAGGTCCACTTTCTAGACACCATGGTGCAAATAAGTGATGGTCACATTAACATCACCCTATATCGAAAACCTACCTGCGTCTGACGAAGTGGGTATTCACCCACGAAAGCTCACGCTCCAAAACTTCTGTTAATCTATAAGGTGCCACAGGATTCTCTGCTATTTTTCAAAAGGTTAGCCATAATGTATATAACATGGTACATAATTTGTTTGTAGCTGTCTGTCCACCCCAGCATATGTTGCTTCTCTTTTTAGATGATTCCTGGAGGCAGGGCCTGTCTTTCTATGTGCTTGACCAACCCCTAGAGCAATGGGGACCTGATCCTGATGTAGTGCTATAGCAAGTAATAAAAATATACTGGCTAACTCTTGACCCTGAATGTTTCTGAGACTGTAGGCAAGCCAGGAATCATTGTGATCATTATGAATATATAATATTAAGTTGTGTGGCAGAGCTCTGACCTTGCTCCCGTGGGTTCTGCGCTTCTAGGCAGTTTATGCTAGCCTCAGTGGCTCACTGTGACCCTCCACATAGCCCTTCTCTCTCTAGGGCAAGGGTTACAGTCTACTGAGCCCTTTTTATCATAGGCCAGCAAGGAGGCTGGTGAGAGAACTCCCACAGTCTCTGTTGTCCCTTGGGGCTTATTTCAGAACAGTTTAGCTTCTTGTCCTGACAGGGGCCTGACTTTCTCTCCTAGGAGGTGTTCCTGTAGTGGTGGGTTGGGAGGGAATCCAGGCCTACTTTCTACTCTGGGTTCCAGCCCAGGGACCCTAATGGTAGCAGCTGTTGGCAGCCAACCTTCCACTGCCAGAGTTGCTACATTTCCCTGGGCTGCTTCCCCACAGCTCTCCTGCTTCTCCCTTCTTCACCCTTACCTTGGGGCTCCCTTAACAAGGGTTTGAGGGTGTCTTCATTAACCAGCCCATCAGCCACACTTCCTCTTCTCTGGCTCCCTGGCTGTCTCCTGCTTGACTGGAATGAGCCCTTTTTATAGTATCAGGGGGGCCTTAATTAGAGTCAGGTGGTCATATTAGCTTAATGGCCTCACCTGACTCTTTGCAGGTTAATTAGAGTCAGGTATTCTCATTAGCCTGGAGCAGCCCCTGTTCTGGTCAGTCAGGGAACAGAAAACTGTTAATCCAATGGCCAGCCTTCTGCTGTTCTGCTGTACCCAACTGGCCTGGGTCTATCACAGTTGCAATAATCAGTTACATATTTATTTGCATTTTAATAATTGTAGTTTAAATTACAATTTTAGAGAGTTATCAACAGTTGAGCACCATTACTCCTTTAACTTTTCTCTGATATACTTTTAAAGAGGCTGTTGAGACATGACCACCTCTTGCCATATGTTGAGGTTTTTGGAAGCACTAGGATTGGTATTATAGACAGATTGTAATTAAATACTTGGCTCCTGCCAGGGTGCTGGAACAATTTGCATAGTGTGGGTGCTGAGAGCCATTGAACCAAACTGTAAACTCTGTATATGATGGAAATGACTTCAAGCCAGACAGCACCTCCAGCATCCCTAGTTCCAGCGCATATGGCTCCTGCTTGCTCATGGTTGCATCTCTGTTTACTATGGGAGTGCCAGACTTCTGGAGGGAACTGTATTTTTTCATTACTCTGGGAATTGCTGCCTCAGCGTTGTCTTAGACATACTAATCTGACAAATGATACTGCATGTCCTCACTCTTGCTGGGAAGCATCTCTAAACCAAGCATTTGTGTTAGAAGTAAGTGAGGAAGTCAAAATACCCAGCCTACTCAGAGACTGCCCAGTTCCTTTGGGTTTAGAGGGAGGCGCTATTTAGATTTTGTATAGTTAACATTTATTTTATCAGAAAAACATGATTTTCCTTTCCTTTCAATTTACTTTCTCTCATTTTGGAGATTTTTTTTCCCCTATCACTCTCATACAAGCAGCTGATCTTCATTATTCTGAATACTGATTTGCCTAAAAGAAAATGTACTATAAGGGAATAATATTAACTTGACAGAGAGATAGAGCTGGATGATATAATAAGTCTTTTCCTTCTCTAACATGTATGTTTCTATGAAACCATGGCCTAGGGAACAGCAACTCTGACCCACCTCCTTCCTTTTTTTTAATTAAACTCTATCAACTTTTTAATATAGATTCTCATGTTTGTCATATGAATTAGTAATTAATGTGATCCTATTCTTCATGTTAATATGTTCATTGAAAGTGACATAGAAGGAAGGGCATTTTGATCTACAGAGAATTAATTAGCATGTAATTTTCAGTATATCATCTAGTGTTAATTAGCAGTTAAACCATCTTCTTGTGCATGACCTGATGATTTAAATACACTGTTCTGTTACAGCAGCCCTGGGGGAAAGTAACTTGAAAGGGTATTTTCTTCTTGAAAATGGAACTTTGTGCATTAGCTTTCTTACTGCTGCACAGTGTTGAAGTATCAGATCTTTCTCTCAGTCCTTCCATACTATGAAATTCTACATAATAAACCATGACATAGACAAACAGCAGTGGTGGCACTAATCAAATAAAATAATGTTATGGGTTTCTCTTAAATTTATGTCTATGTTTAGGAGTTGGATAGCACCATTTGAATCTTCATAAAAACAACTGGCATAAATCAGTACTGCTGCAGTGACTTCAATGAAGCTATGCCAATTTATACAAAATGAGAATCTGGCTTAAGGAATTCTAGAAATACCAGAAGGCGAAATAGTCCAGTATGCTTGTGCTTTTTTGGATACCATTTCCTTCTTAGGATGTCCAGTGAACACATCTAGACATTTTTTTGCTCCAGTTGTTTTGAGGGACACTCTTTTTTATTATCTATGTTATAAAATGATTCTGCCCAAGTTCTCTAGTTCAGTGGTTCTCAACTAGAGGTGCATGTGCCCCAGTATGCAGAGGTTTTCCAGGGGATACATCAACTCATCTAGATATTTGCCTAGTTTTACAACAGGCTACATAAAAAGCACCAGTGAAGTTAGTAGAAACTAAAATTTCATACAGACAATGACTTCTTTATATTGCTCTATAGACTGTACACTGAAATGTAAGTACAATATTTATATTCCAGTGGATTTATTTTATCATGATATGGTAAAAATGAGAAAGTAAGCAATTTTTCAGTAATAGTGTGCTGTGACACTTTTGTATTTTTAAATCTGATTTTTGTAAGCAAGTCGTTTTTAAGTGAGGTGAAACTTGGGGTACACAAGACAAATCAGGCTCCTACTTTCCTCATTTGTAGGTTACATCTCCCAAATTTTGGTACCTTTTTTTCAATGCTCCATTAACTTTATTGAGTACTTTCATCATTTTGAATACATCCATTAGATTTCTTTGAAGTCTTATTTTCTAGTAAGTCCCCCAACTCCCTTGACCTCTTCTCATAAGATTATTCAAAGCAGGTATCCCTTTTGTTGCCTTATGTTGTGTACAGTCTTAACAAGTCTTATGTTTCTTTTTAACTTTTACTTTTTTACTGCAGTTGAGAGATGATTTAACAGTACGGAATCAGGTTGTTTTGTATTCATATGGGAGAAATAACAGGAACTGGGAGACAAAACCAAGTGAGCAGCAAGTTTCTGTGTTGTTGCCTTGACTTCTTTGGAATGGCAGAATGTAATGAAAAGTAAAAGATGATGTGTGACTAAAAAGGAAATACAATACATTTACACAAATGGCAGATTTTTTCTAGATGGTTTATGCCCACCCAGTCCTGAGGCTGGTAAGTGGAAAATTTTTTAATAACCATGATGACAAGGCTTTTTGTCTAATCTGGATGGGTCTGATGAAGGCATTTGTATAGTAGACTAAGAAGTCCAAGACTATCTCAGATGCACAAAGGACTTCCTATTTTTACAATACAGTAAGTGTGGACAGCATCTATCCTGCATCATCATGACTGACACTTTCAGACTAGTTGTAGAAGACTATGTATGACTGTTGTTTCTGCTGTTTGTCTGTCATGCATGCAGCTATTTTGCACATGTGCTCTAACATGAAAGCTCATCCCTTAGTCTGTGAATGGTCCTAATTAACAAGCATAAATTTGGATTTGAAGGACTATGCAGACCTTTGAGAAAAAAGGGATGAGATCAATTAAAACTACGAAAATTTGTTGGGACAAATAGCCTTTTTCTGTTCCTAAAATTCTTTGTGTTTTAATTAGATCTGAGCAAATAATTTGCAGGAAATAATTTACTGAAAGAATTTAGCCATTTTCCATGTGAATTCCTTCTGTACTGTCTGTGAGCAGACTGTAATTTCTTCCAAATTAATCATAATTCAAATATAATCATTTAAAAAAAAATCTATGGATTGGTTGTAAGCAATTTATTATGAATATTCAGTATGTGATATTTGGTTAGCTGTTACACTGTTTTCAGTGGAAAGCAATTCAGAAGTCTCTGCTTAGATCTAGATTCAGATTAGTTATAGGTAAGATTTTGGATGTTGAAGTGTGAGGATGAAGCAGGATTTATATTCAAATGTGACAACATTTTATGAGTTGTTCACATGAATTTTTAACTCACAATATCACATTTCATTCAGTCTGGGTTACCTTGAGATGATCTGGAATACAGGTCCTTTCTAGCTTTAGAACTAATTTAGAATCAAAAGTGTAAGGAAGATTCAAATTTAGGGATTTAAATTTAACCCTCCACAGAAGTGCAGGTGATTTGGATTTGAAATTCATGTTAACAGACCACATCTCCTAGAAATCAACATTCCAGGTAAAAATTGTCATTTTAAATACAGTGCCCTGATGCTGAATGTTCTAAGTGCAGCCTCTTTTGAAGCAGGAAGAGCTAACAAAGTGTGCTTGTTGTCTAAAGCTCACCTTGGTAATGTGTCACAGACAAAGCTGTAGAGACATGGCCGTCTAAGATGTGGTTTATGAGACAATAAAGTCTTCTCTGGAGAGACTTCATGCTCTCATAAAATGTTTTTTAAACATGAAAAATGGACTGAATATCTTTATCTTTATTTGTAGTTTTAGAATTTTAATGTGAATAAGCCTCCAGAGCATTTCTGAGATTGGGGCCTGCATTCTAAATCCTCTCAGATGACTTGAAAAGCAGGCCTCAGTTCTACCCACATTACATATTTAAATTTATACATTTGCAAGATAAAGGGAATAGAGTAAAATGTAAGACTGATGTGAAACTAGACAATGTTTGAAATATCAATCACATCCGCTCCTATGGCTTTTTAAAAAGCCTGAGTCACATTAGTTTTAAATTGCATTTTGTATGTGTGAGTCTATCCTGTCCTGTGGTGGGTGAAGAGTCACAAGGAGATTCAGACATACTGTTCCAACTCTGGAACACCATTTTTCAAAAGCCAAACAGTGAGGGGCCTGCTGTGCTCATTAACATCCATTTATTAGCATGTCAGATGACACAGGGGCCAGCTATAGGTTATGTACAATAATAATTTTGTCCTAGTAAAAATACTTAAAATATGTTCGTATACTTCATTCTTCCTTTTTTGTTTTGTTCCTACTCTAGCTTGGAAAAGGTTTACTTGGAAGATTTAAAATAGCCTGAAACCTATCATCTCAAAAGCCTCAGCCTTAGGTTTACTGAAATGGTCTTTCCATTGTCCTTTCGATACTCCTTCACCTTGAAGAAACCAGTGTAAAAATGCTTTATAATTACTTCCATCCTCCAAGCCCCTAGTCACCCTTTGCCTGGTGCTTAGAAACCGTATTATGGAATGTGTGATTGCAGAATCTTGACTCAGTCATTGGCAGAGGGAATTAAGCTCACAGTTTCTAGGTCAAGTAATACAACAATGTGTAAAGATGCAGTGGTAGCAGCTTTTATTCGTCTCTGGTTTCGCCTCTTTGTTTATCTTTTTTCATGACTTCCCTCTCACTTCCATAGGCATACTGGTATCTGTGCTTTCAGTAAAACCTATTACTGCTTGTATGAGTGAGTAACGTAAATATGGGGCTCCTTGAAGAGCCTGGAGGCTTATAAATTATCATCCACTAAATGATGAACAGGGAGAACAGAGTAAGGTTGGCCCAATATTCTTTATTCATCATCATGGGATGGAGAATGGAGGGAAGAAAGGAGAATGCTGCAAAGAAAACTTTCCTTTGAGTTGTGCCTAATGATCCAGAAATGTACAGCTCAGTAAAGTTGAAGTCATCGCTTTATATCCTTTTGGTGCTCAGTGTGACAACAGGGGGCATGATGAATTCTTTTGATCTAAATAGGAATATCATATATTACAGGCCTGCACAACTCAGAAAGCGGAGAGGGCCACATTACTCCAAAGAAAACAGCTGAGGACCGAAACCTCCCGGCCCCACAGAAACACCCTGCCTCAGGGCTGCCCAGCCCTGCGGAAACAAACCCTCTTTCCCCAGTGCAACCCCACCAAAACAGCTGTGGGCCAAAAAGAAAGGTTGAGGGTGGAGAGGTGGCACTTTATTTTAAATCAATACTTTATTTTAAATCTTCAGCTGGGAGCCCTCAGGGTCAAATTAAAGGGCCTGGGGCTCCAGCGGCTGGGGGAACCCGGCAGGGCCGGCTCTAGGTTTTTTGCTGTCCCAAGCAAAAAAAAATTTGGCTGCCCCCCCGTCCCAACCCTGGGCTCCCCCCTGTACCCCCCTGCTGCCCCAGTCCTGGGCTCTCCCCCCACGACCCACACCCCCTGCTGCCCCCACGCACGGGCTTCCCTTTCCTCCCACCACCTCCCCTACGCTGCTGCCTCCCCAGCGCTTGGCTCCCCCACAGTGCCCCACCCACACCTCCCTGCCCAGCCCTGGTCACTGTAACGCTCCAGGGCAGTATCATCACGAATCTTGGATGTGTGCAGAACACAAAGGATTGGTTCCATATGGTTACAAGGCTGCAGTAAGTGAACACATTTTCAGCTTGTGTAATTGGAGGATATCTGGGATCTATTATAAGACTGTCCTCGATAAAATGGACGGAAAAGTGAGTGCCTTTATTATCTTTCTGTTCCCTCTTTCTTTCCATGGGAATTTTGCAATGCCATTCACAGTCTTCTTTAAACAACAAAAAGGCAATGCTGTTGAAAAATAGCAATTCCAGTCCTAATAAACATTTCTTGCTCAATTTTATCCTACTTTTTCTACAGCAAGTTACAGTGGATCAGTATATTTGATTTGGGAGAAATGAAGTAACTGCTGCCCAAACTGAGCTTGAGCACTCCTGAATTTTGAGGTGTTCAAATCTGGAAGGCAGGTGCTGGGCGGTGGGGGCCTGTGGGCTCTGCGGGGGAGCATGGCAGCAACGTGTCTGGAGATGCATGGAGCCAGACATGCTGGTCTGAGTGGCACGGCAAGGGGGCTGGGGGTTGAAGGGATAGAGGGTTCTGGGGGGCAGTCAAGGGACAGGGAGCAGGGGAGGTAGGATGGGGCGGAGGTTCAGGGGGCAGTCAGGGGACAGGCAGTAGTTGGATAGGCATGGGGTTTATCAGGGGACAGGTGGGAGGTGGGGTCCTGGGGGAAAGTTGGAGGGGTTTCAGGAGGGGGCAGTTGGGGACAAGGAGAAGGGAAGCTTAGATAGGGGCTGGGATCCCAAGGGGCAGTTAGGGCCCGGGGTCTCGGGAGGGGGCAGTCGGGGGACAAGGGATTTAGATAGAGGGTGGGGTCCTGGGGGGCAGTTGGGGCACGGGTCCGGGGAGGGGGCAATCAGCGGCCGGGGGCTGCGATTCAAAGGGCAGCCCAGAGCCCTTTGACTCTTGGCTGCGGCTTGGATTTAAAGGGCTCTGGGCTCCGCGCTGCTGCGGGCAGTGCAGAGCCCTTTAATTCCCTGCCGCGGCTGGGATTTAAAGGGCTCTGGGGTGCCTGCAGAGCGCCGTGTGCGGGGGATTTAGAATCCCCCTGCGGACCGCACAGTGCGGCTCCTCCGGCGGTATATTGTGCAGGCCTGATCTAGTCAATACATTTCTAAAATGCTTTGGGTTAAAAATCTGCATATGAAATGCACTATATAAAAGCAATTCCAGCTTTTACATGCAGGGGTTATCCTGTAAGTATCTCTTCTGTGAAGTAAAGTCCAAAAACATTAATTGTTAGTGAAACTTATCTCATCTCTGCATTGATCCCCCATGTGGAACACATATTGTATTTTATAATGTAGTTTTATTTGGGGTTCCAAGGCTGCCCCTAAGTTTCAGCTTCTAACTTTTCAAAGGCTTAACGAAAAAAGCTATCCTCAGCTGCTGCATTTTTTATTCTATGAAGCGTTCATGTTATCTTTTAAATCATTTTTAAGACAGAGAAATGAGTATAATTCTGATGTAGGATACTGAAGGCCAAGAGATAACACCCCTCTGTTTGTCCACAACTCACATGTAGCAAAGGCAAATGCAAGCTTCTCTACAGTACTTTGCCTTTATTTCTGGTCTTCCTGAGGATAAAGGAGTTGATTTGTATGTTTTGGAGAAGGGATGAGTACTCAAAAAAGCTAACGCAGACATACTGTTTGAAGCCCTGCTGAAGATGTACTCTGCTATGTCTAAAAAATCAATTCCTGTGAGCAAAAAGCTGAATGAAGTACAACTAAGGGGAAGAAAGAGATTCATGGTTGGACAGAAGAAAGCCAAGTTTGTGGGAGAGCTAGGGAAATGTAACTTCCTATGATGTGCAAATGTGTTTATGTTTATTAATTGTTTGGTCTTATTTTGCCTTTATGACCACCCCGGCAGGTGAAATGGTAGTGCAAGAATGCAGAATAGGGTCCTGAGTCAGCATTAAATTAGGAGTTGATCTCCTCCACAATAGTGAAGCCCAGGGCATCCAAAACCTGTGGATTCCTTGGGAGCTATAAGATGAAATTCAGGGTCACCAGTGGCTTCCCCGAAATCCATGAGCTTTGGGGACCAAACAGCCTGATCATTCACTGGAAAGCCATCCTTCCTCACTTACCAAAGGAAGTATCCAATGGAAACTCTACAAATAGAACTGCAGGGAATTTCCAGCACCTTGTGCAAATTTTTTCCAGGTAGGGGGAATTTGTCTGCCAAACTGCCAGCTCTTTTGGGCAGAAACCTTGCCTTTTATTTGTTGCACACTTATGGTACTATACAAATAATGATAAAATACATCTCCACTGATTCCTACCCACTTCATCCCCAAAGTACTGCTTACACACATAAATACTCATTATATGTGCAGAACATTGAAAGAAGGAGAAAAGTAAATATTTCTTGGGTCCAAATTCTCCCCATTGCATCATCTTATATATCGCAGCTGTACCTCAGTCAGTAACATATAAATTGCTGTAATTCACCCTCTGAGAAGTCTGTAAGAGCAATGCATTGACTGTGCCATTTAACATGGCATTTGTTATGCACTTGGAAATATCCCTCACACAGTTTAGATATTACATGTTTTCTTGGAAATGAAGGTCAGGAGTCACATTGAAGTTAAACCCTACGCTTTTGGAAAAGAGTGATGGAATCTTTAATGTCCATCTGAACAGCCAGGCAGACCTCAGTGTAATGTCTCCACTGACAATCAGAGTGCCTTTATTAATAATGTACAAGCTGAGAATCCTGCCTTTCTATGGCTGAAATCTTAGCAACTTAGGCAGAGCCACTTGACAGTGGTTGTTTGAAATTAATAGGCACACAAGTGAATAAAAATTAGTGCATCAGGCAAATGAACCCAAAGCAGTCATGAATGTCATGAATTCAGCTTACTACCTTTGTATCCCACATGTTCTTCTAAGCCCCTGCCCTGCCTCCCTTTTTTGAGTCAGGAACCCAAGAGAGGCCCCAAAGAAGGGGATGATGTCCCCTGGGCAGACTATGCTAATACTGCTAAGATTGTGACCATGCCCTAAGATGAGATTCTACAGCCTAGCAGGAAGCACCCTAGGGGGAAGTTTAGCTTGGGGGGAGCCAATGAGTGGTCCAGACACTGAAACATCCCTTTAGGCTCCAGGTCCCACTCCTGTTGCCAAGAGAACCCCCAGGTGGGGAGGAAGGGACACACAGGAGGAACTGATGCCGGTTGCATGTGACCCAGACAGACACTCCAGGATGGGCAGACTGAAGAGAACGGTGGAATCACTGCCTGACCACTAGGCAAACTGGCCATTGGACTGACCAACTACAGGTACACAAGTGGAGGATGGAGTATTGAACCCTATCTCTACCTTGTGCACCCATGCAGGGTCTCTGCAATCAGACCCATAAGAACTTGCCTCCAAATATGGGTAAGTTACTATTGTTTTGGAGTATGTTTGTGAACAATGTCTCTTCTTCCCCCAAATGCTCACAAATATGTCCTTTCATCTGACAGAGAACATTACATATATCAATCTGATGCAGAGTTGCAGATTGCATATTTCTGATTTTTTTTAAAGTGATACCTCTTTGACTTAGTACCAGAGTGCAGAACTATCCAAAATGAACAAAACCATTTCCTTCTAATTTTTAGCCCCTGTTCTCCAAAGATAGTCAAAGTTCTAGCCCAGGTGACACCAAGCCACATTTCATCTCAAAGCAATTTGAAATGGCAGAGTTATACAATTTGTAATGGAATTTATGTCATGTGGTCAGACCTCAACTAAAGAGGTTCCATAGATCAGTTCTATAACATAAATTACAATATATGAGGAGGACCTGACAGCCCATTACGGGCCTGATTGTGCAAACCTTGCTCAGGGCCAAATTCTGCCAACCTCATTCATATAGAGTAATTTACACTATAGCAATCAGTGAGTTTACTTGCAGAGTAAGATAATATCCAGTGTGAGTATGTTAGGCAAAATTAAGGCCTATGTATTGGGATAGTTGGTGACCAACCAGCATATATTATGCTAAATATTAGTGGAAAATTCCAGAAATATATATTATAAGGCAGCGGGCCGAGGGACCTACTGGCCACTGCTTCCAGCAGCTCCCATTGGCATTACCCCATGCTAATTTTTCCCCTACTGTTACTCATACCTTCTTGTCAACTGTTTGAAATGGGCCATCCTGATTATCACTACAAAAGTTTTTTTTCTCCTGCTGATAATAGAACAACCTGAATTGATTAGTCTAGTTAGAGTTAGTATGGCAACCCCCATTTTTTCATGTTCTCTGTATATTTATATCTTCCTACTGTATTTTCCACTGCGTGCATCTGATGAAGGCGATTGTAGCCCATGTAAGCTTATGCCCAAATACATTTGTTAGTCTCTGAGGTGCCACAAGTACTCCTTGTTCTTTTTAAAAAATATATATATAGTGGTTGAATTTAGTTTAAAAAGGATACAAGCTCATTCTTTTTCAGTGAGCCTTATGTCTTCTAGGACACTGGTATCATTTAGATAGTATTAATCCATGAATGTCTAGAATGTGATGGTTTCCAGCTGTATTCTGTGGATCACTGGTGTTCCATGGTGGTCCTTCCTTTATAAATTTGGCTAATTGTATTTCAGGAACTCTCAGAATTTTTAGAGGCAGCTCTTTTTCTTTTCCCAATTAAATTCAAAATATCAAGCCCTTGGTTATACCCACCATTAAATCTTTCTCTGTTGGCTGCTTTTTTGATGGATTCAGCCTTCATCAAATTTTCAAAAATGGAAGAGGTAGCAAACACACAGGAAGACAGAATCAAACTGCAAAATGACTTGGAAAGATTAAAGTAGGGATTCATAAATGAAAATTATATACTCAGGGAGAGAGAATAAATAGCACAGATGCACAGACATAACCAATCACAGTAGCATTAATTACATCTAGTTTCCTTAAAATTGTCCTACTTTTTCACGTAACAAAGCAGGCTGGTGGCCTCTGAGAAGGTGCCAAGTTGGGACTGAGGGCCCAGAAGAGAAGGTGGCCATGAGACGAGGAAACATACTTTAAGAAGTGGCTCATGATACAAAAAAGTCTGAGAACACCTGTTCAACACTGTTGCCTCCTTGAGGCTGGGATCATGTCTATTTTTTATGTTTGAACAGCAAAGAAGACACTCATCATCATTATTATTGTTAAGAGTCTGACTTGAGTGGAAAAAAGCAAGGATGAGTAATGAAACTTAGCATTGAAATTCAAATCTGAAATTTTGTCCTTAACTTATTGGGTCCTAAAGATTTCTCCAGTGGCTTTAGTACAGCTTTCTGCAGGCGTGGGGAGTTTTAAATAACAGAATAAAGAACTGCAGGCAGAAGCACTTTTCTATGCTCTCACAGTTCTAATAAAATGTGTTGGTAAAATCTGAATAAAAATTAAAGGGGAAAGAAGAAAGTGGAACTGACAGAGGAGAAAGAAATGAGAGGCAAGAGCAGGTAAATAAAGAATGAGGCAATTAGAGAAGATTGTAAGCACTTCAGGGCAGAGACTATCCCTTGCTATGTATTTATAGAGCTCCTAGAACAATAGGGCCTGTGATCTCAGTTGGGGCCTCTAGGTGCCACTTCAATACAAATAAATAATAATAAACCAAAAGGGTAATGAGACAAATAAGAAAATGAATGAGGAAAAGAGGCAAGGAAGGGATGAAAAAGAGTAATAGGAAACATAAAGTAAATTCCATTATAGACAGATTATGGCCTTAATCAGAATTTATTGAAATTAAGCTGAAGCTGAGCTGTGCTTGGTATACTTCAGGGTACATACATTGGAGGTGCAAAAGGGACTCAAAGCAACATTTACATTCTCTGTCCTAGTGCTGGTCTCATCCCTGGATTTATTGGCCGTGGGTCAGACCCCAGAATGGGTCACTACTTCGTTTTAATGGGGTCACCAAGGCTGGTGTTAGACTTGCACAAGCCCAGGGCTGAAGCTGAAGCCTAAGCCCCACTGCCTGGGACTGAAGCTGAAGCCTGAAGGCTTCAGCCTTGGGTGGTGGGGCTCAGGTTACAGATCCCACATCTGGGGCTGAAGCCCTCAGGCTTTGGCTTCACTCCCTGCACCCCCCGGCCTGGGGTGGCAAGGCTCAGGGTTGGGCTTAGGTTTCAGTCCCCCTTCTCAGGGTTGTGTAGTAATTTATGTTGGCATAAGGGGTCATGGTGCAATGAAGTTTGAGAACTGCTGGATTCTGATTTGTGACAGCTGATAGCCATTGCAACACCTGGATTTGTGACAGCTGAAGGGGCCATTCCAACACTTGGAGTTTGCTGGAGCATAAAGGAGCCAGGCATGATGTCCATTCAATTGACATTGCCCTTTGCGCTAGGGGCCAGGAGGGGAATGGTGTTGGAGTCAGGCAGTGATTCCCCTAGGTTGGGGGAATATTCTACTGGCCATCTAACTCGACTTTAGTTCAAAGCTACGCCAGGGGAGGATCTAGGTCAGGATCTTTTAGGGATCTCTCAACATTGGTGCACTGTAAGAATATGGATTGCAGCTAAGATCTAAGTAATAACTTGATCACAATTAGTCCAGACTTTTTGTACACTAGTTACACTTCTCCAAACTTAAAGCTGCCAGTGTATTTCCCAGAACAGTACCATGATTTCAAAGAATATCCTCTGAATTCATGGTTTACATCTTAAGAGTAGAATATACCTTGTTTAAATTTAATAGCGGCTAATCTGACATATTAGATGATTTATGCACATACTTTAAACCCATTAGGGCAGCATGATAAATTTTAGAAAAATAAGTGGCTGTATCTGCCCTATAATTTTAATTAGTCTTCTGGCAGCAAAAGCTTGTTTCATGAGCTACATTGTTTCATTCACAGTACTAGCTTCATAACAGTGGCAGCCCCGTTTGTTAACATTTGGGTAAAACATGACTGCATTAAAAAGTATGTTTGTGTATAATGAGATAAGACGCATGCTCTGTGTAACAGATTATGTTCTGACATCCTCAGAAAATATAAACTTAAAGACTGGCCTACAATCATCTGGAGTAACTCACTTCATTGAAGTTAATGGATATAAAACTAGCTTAAGTGGAAACAGAGCCAGGTTCATGGTTCTTTGATCGTGTATTTCAGAGGATGCATTAGCTAATGGCAGAATGGGGTGAGCATTATACACAAGAAAAATATAATAAATGAGACTCGTTGCCTAGCTTCTGCCAGAGGAATCCAAACTGAAATCCTCAAGCAAGTGAAAATTTTCTCTGGTATGGGGCACAGCAGCAGAAGTTGCTGGCAAGCATGGCTCTGCCGAAGTGCGTTGCACAGCTCAGAAAGCAGCAGGGCCTTTCTGGGGAGCAGAACGTGCTCATTCATCACACCTCCTGAGGACATTCTGGTGGCTGGGGACCTATAGATTCCTACTTTCCTCAGGGTAAAACCCTTCTGAGATGGAGCTGGCCCCACAAGGACAGAGGGTGCAGATTGCAAATTGTGATTGGGTGGAAAAGGGTGTTGTATCCTGTGGTGATATCACCTTAGGCTTTGATCGTGTCAGATCTCACATGCCGACCAGGCCTGGTTAATTTTTAGTTTGGTCCTTGAAGGAAAATCCAGAGTACTGCAGAAAGTAGTATATATTAACATTTTTTAATCAACAATACTAGGATGAAAATTTTGTAAGCACCTTGCTCCAGAGCAGGGATTGGCAACCTTTGGCATGTGGGAAGTGGCGCGGGCCAAGGGATGTGCTGGCCGTGGCTTCCCGCAACCCCTATTGGCCTGGAGCGGCGAACTGTGGCCAGTGGGAGCTGTGATCAGCTGAACCTGTGGACAAGGCAGGTAAACAAACTGGCCCAGCCCTTGAGGGTTCTTACCCTGGTGAGCCGCACGCCAAAGGTTGCCGATCTCTGCTTCAGAGATTTCAGAAATATTCTAAGGGCAGCATTCTTGTGTGTGTGTGTGTGTGTGTGTGTGAATCCACTATGCTCAACAGTACGTTTGGGCTCTAAAATATTATTCAGCAGTTTTACATAATTTCATTGACTCAGTGGTGTTACCCTTGCTTTACACTGATGTAAGTGAAGGTAGACACTGTGTTATCTCCAATTTAAACATTAGAGCTCTCTGATGCATGTTATTTGTGATTGACACTAATAGAGGGCACAGCTCATTAATGTGAGCTCATATTTAAGCACTGCTAATAATCAAGACAGAGCTTCTTTAAAGTTATGGGCATACCAATGTAGTATATAATTAAATGTGATGGTATCTGTTATTGGTTATAATTAAGATGCATGATCTCTGTTGTGTATTATAATATCAAAATGTACTATAATCACACTGAAAAGCAGTGTTTGTCATGTCCTATTGCTTAATTATGGAAAAGTACTATATGATTTCAGGTTGTGCTGATTAAAGCAATTAGTACAAAATTATAACCAGAAGATATTAAAAAGTGTATAAAATATTTACAAGCCTTTACATGACTACAAGAACCAGGCTTTAAACATTGAATATTTCCTTTTTTCACTGATTATTTTTGTCCAGTTCTCAGTTAGGAAAACATGGTAGTGCTCCATCCAGCACTTGCTAGGTTATTATGCTGCAATGCACTTTTATGTACATGGTGCATGTTTGTTTAAAATGAGAATATTCTAAACAGGCACTGTCAAGTACTTTATAAATAACTGAGAATTGTGAAAATTGGTCTTGATTCTTCTCTCATTTACACAGGATTGACAAAGATGTATCTCTGTAGGAGCACCTCAGCTGAAGCCAAAGACCAGCATCAAGTCCAAACAGGCCTGTGGTTTATGTTCTAGTGTTGAAAGCTTGAAAATACTAAGCCCCTGACTGTTTAGCTTTTTCTCCATTTGGAAAGCATTGACTGTCTCGGAGAGTCTTTTAGAGAGGAAAATTATTACTTAATAGTTCAAAGGGAAAAACCCTGAGGCCTGTGCAGGCCTTTTGATTCCATGATGGGAGTTCCACACTGACCTGAAAGGGCATCCTAGGGTCACAGAAGGGGAAAAAATTATCATCAGCCTCAAGCATTCAAAAATCATCATTCAGGCCCCCAAGAATCAAGAGATTTTTTAAAAATTACATTTTGGGTTTGTCTGATTTGCCTTCTGGGTTTTGAGCCTTTAGGGTGCACTTGGGTCACATATTCAAGCTTTTTCTTTACAACCATATGGGCTGGAAATGTACTTTTTATTTAAATTAAAATTGAGATTCTCATGAAATAATGTGATTCCATGAGCTGGGACTTATTTTTTTAAAAAATCACCAAATAGTGCAAAACTCATGATAGAATTGTAGAGGTGTTCCAAGTGCTGCTCAAGATTTTGTCTCCAATTTCTCTCCAGTATCTTCTACACTGCTGGGTTTCTCTTTCTCCAGTGTGAGGCTCAGTCAGAGTTTCACATGCAACCGGTATTAGTAGGGGGGACTGAGAATGGGCAGGGAAAGGAAACATGGGAGGCAAGTTTGTAGAAATTTGGGTGGTGCCCAGAACCCGCCCCTCAAACTCCGCCCCCTCAAACTCCGCCTCCACCTGCCTAAGGCTCTGGGCGGGGTTTCAGGGGGGAGGTCTGGGGTGCAGGTCCTGGGCTGGGGATTAGGGTGCAGGAGGGGTGCAGGCTTTGGGAAGGAGTTTGGGTGCAGGCTCTGGGCTGGTGGTGGGGGTGTAGGAAGGGGGGAGGGGTGCTGGCTCTGGGATGGAGTTTGGGTGCAGGCTCGCCTGGGGGTGGGGATGTAGGAAGGGGGAGGTGGTGCATGCTGGGGCAGAGGATCAGGCTGCAGGGGAATGAGGGTTGGGGCTGAGGATGAGGGGTTCATGATGCAGGGGGGCTCAGAGCTGGGGCAGAGGCTCAGGGTGCGGGGGGATGAGGGCTCTGGCTGGGGCAGAGGATTAGGGTGCAGGGGGATGAGGGTTGGGGCTGAGGATGAGGGGTTCATGATGCAGGGGGGCTCAGAGCTGGGGCAGAGGCTCAGGGTGCGGGGGGATGAGGGCTCTGGCTGGGGCAGAGGCTCAGAGTGCCGGGGGATGAGGGCTCTGGCTGGGAATGAGGATTAGGGTGCAGGGGGATGAGGGTTGGGGCTGAGGATGAGGGGTTCATGATGCAGGGGGGCTCAGAGCTGGGGCAGAGGCTCAGGGTGCGGGGGGATGAGGGCTCTGGCTGGGGCAGAGGCTCAGAGTGCCGGGGGATGAGGACTCTGGCTGGGGCAGAGGATTCGGGTGCAGGGGGATGAGGGGTCTGGCTGGGGATGACTATTAGGGTGCGGGGGGATGAGGGCTCTGGCTGGGGATGAGGATTAGGGTGCAGGGGGATGAGGGCTCTGGCTGGGAATGAGGATTAGGGTGCAGAGGGATGAGGGCTCTGGCTGGGGCAGAGGATCAGGATGCAGGGGGATGAGGGTTGGGGCTGAGGATAAGGGTTTGGGGCGTTGGAGAGGCTCAGGGCTAGGGCAGAAGAGCAGGGTAAGGGCAGCCTGGCTTTGCATTAGCGGAGGGCTGGCGCTAGGACCCTGGGGCAGCAGACAGCAGTTCTGCTGGGAGCGGTCTGCGAGCAGGCAAGGACCCAGCGGAGGGGGAATGCAGGAGGAGGGGAGGAAGGCGGTGGCCGGGACCTACTCCAGGCAGGGACGCGGCGCGGCGGGACGGTGTGGGGAGACCCGCGGGGGCCGGGGCAGGGACCCGATCCAGGCAGGGCCGGGGGAGAGACCCAGCTCCAAATATTGCTGGAGCAGGGCACCCGGCCCTGAATATTCCCGGAGCCCGGGCACCTCGAGCCCATATAACTCGCCGCCTATGAAAGGAAATAGTCACAGACATGCCAACTCTTGTGAATTGCTCATGAGAGTTGCGATTTTTGAGTAAAATTAAGCCTCACTCATGATCTTGTGATAGAACTTTCAAATGTCAGGATTGGGGTGGGGTGGGAGGGTTTCCTACTGCAGCGCATTCTTAAAATGTGTTTCCAGTCAAGTGGGACTTACCTCACCCTAAACAAAGGAATGTGATTTCTCCACCAGGCAGTTACTTCCAAAGTACTTTGAAAGACAAGGTATATTCATTTACATGATCAATTAAACAAGGCTAACAAGTGGAGTGGGGTGGGGTGGGGTGGGGTGGGGGGAAGAGAGTGAAGAGACAGCAGGGCTACATCCCAGCAGGGAAAAGAAACTTCATCTGAGATACAGTGAAGGGGGGAAGAGCCAAACCTCACACAAGCAATTGAATCAACTGAAAAAAGGGAAAAAGGAAAAAAAAAAAAAAAAAACTCCTGAAATTTAAGGGCTCTAAAAGTGAGTCTTAATTTTGCATACAAATCCTGTCAGCCACCCCAGGTGTGGCTGGGACTCTGGCTGTCAGCCCTGCACAGCTGCTCCCCTGCCAGCTAGGGAAGAGGGAGAGGGGAGGCTGACCCCACTGCAGCACCCGCCAGGCTTTGCCTTGGGAGGGTGAAGAACCCTAAGGAGCAGAGGGGGGGCTGGGGACAGCAGGGGAGCTGAAGTGAGAAGGATGAGGGCCGATGGAGTGTGGGGACTGTATTGATGGTGGGTTCTGAGCAGATGGGGTAAGTGCTGGTGTCAATTGGGTAGGAGGACTGAACTGATGAGGTGGTGATGATGGGGGCTAGGGGATTGAATGGGGGGGGGTTAAATTGAGAGGGTTGGGTGGGAATTGAACTGATGGGAGACTAGCGGACAGGACTAGTTTCTGGGCAGGATATGGGTAGATGTGGGAGAATGGGCAACACTAATTGTCACATGCACACACCACGGGAATTGGCAGGAGGAGTTCAAAAATCAATAGACGGACCTAAAAAAACACAATATAATCTTTTTTTAAAAAGTCATGATTTTTTGGGGTTGCGGGGGGCTGACTCATGATTTTTGATCTCTTGAAGTTGGCGGTATCGTGGTCACTACTTTTTCTTTGACCACATCAGCATTTGAATCTCCCAGCATGATGTCTGTGTAGGTGTTGTGCATTGCTGCTTGAATTTTCAGTGCAAAGGTGCACCAGAAGTCTGCTCTTTTTCTGGTGTAACAATATGCTCTTGGTATGGTATAATGTGGATCTTTGTTCAGTTGCTTGAGTGTCATGTAGCAACCAGGATGTTCAGTCTTGAGATAACTTTCCCAATATTATAAATAATATTTTAATATGTTATATCCCTTCATTTTATTTTTCGTTTCACCCATTCAGTAAATTCTGGCTTCAATCTGAAACATTCCTCCCTGGCATTAACCTCACAAAGGAAAGAAATGGGGCCCTAAACTCATTCTGAAGAAATTGACTATAGCAGTGAGATGATCTGGAGGTAACAGACCAAGTGCGCATTAAGGGTTAAATCCTCCCCTTCCTGTCCAGCTTGAATATTGAGCTTGGTGCAGGGGTTCTGTGGGAATTTGAGATGCAATCCTTCCTTTGCAGCCCACTTTGTCCTAAGGTTGCATCAAATTATATTATTCCTTTGTTCTAACACCATGCGTGTCAATAGCTGGTAGATCTTGCACTGTTCCCCAGCCCCTCCAAACCTGTCTTGCACAATATTGCACAGAGCGCCCCTAAGTTTTCATGGTAAACTGGGTCAAACTATTTTTGTAGACATCACAAATCCTTTCCTTTGCATGCAGTTCAGTTGTGTTGATTCTAGGATCTCTACGGACATGGAAGAGAGGGGTCGGGATTTGTCCCTAAAACAATATTTTTAATCTGCATGCATATACAAATTGTATGGATGCTGTTAAGAAATATATCCAGTGCTTGGTTCATGCTTGATCAATAAGTAATACATAAACAGTCCCAAATTAGGAAGTTTTTAATTCATTCCTTGTAGGTTGTGAGGCAGGAGAATGTAGTGTGTCTTACTGCAAAAGACCTTACTATTAAAAATTATTGAGATTGTTAATTAAGTGATGAAACATACTGTAAACGATGTGCAATGAATTATACTGTATTACAGTCATTCATCAGGATTCTCCTTCGCCAGTCAAATCACTTCATTTCCCACTTTATACATTTTTTTTAAAGACAACATCACTGTGTCATTCCCTGATATTCAGAAAAAGAGCTGAGCACAATGAAAAACAGCTTCGTTTCCTCCCTTTACTTTCATATGCAGATGAATGGACCTGACTGAGGCATGCAGTGCAACAGCTAAAGTGAACTGTGGAGTGGGAGCTGGAGGGCCATTTAACTGACTGTCAGATGCTCTCTGGCAAGTGCACATACTTCCGACCCTTGAACAGTCAGGGCCTGTCATAAATAGATAGCTAAGGGTTAATGTTTCTTTTACCTGTAAAGGGTTAACAAAAGGAACCAAAAACCTGACCAGAGGACCAATCAGGAAACTGGATTTTTCAAAATCAGGGAGGGAATTTTTGGGGGTCTGAGTCTTTTGTCTGTTCAGCTAACGGTCACTGGGTCGAGGTGAGTTAGCTGGAGACTGGATGAAGGTGGAGAAAAAGGTGTGTCTGTGGCTTTCCTTGGGTTGTCGTGAGGTCTTGGGTGCCCTCTGTTTGTAGGGTTTATTGTCGGTGTCCCCTGCGTGTTTCATTCCCCTTACAGTAGCTTTCTGCTGTTTTGCCACTTTCTACCATATTGGCTCCAATCTCCCCCGCCTGGTGAGATTTTTGGGTTTCCATCTTGTAATGTACCGTGTTATGATCCTCAGAACACATCCCAAGACTGCTCCATTTGTATGAGGAGGCAGTCTCAATGGACTGACATTGGTTCTCTGATTCCAGGCTTATAATCTTTCCACGTAGTAGGCGTGTTGGGAATGACCCATCTGGTTTCCAATTTGGGTTCTGGAACCGCCGTACGGCATGATCCGGGGTTATCCCATTCTGTATCTGGCCTTGGTTTGAAACAGTTTAATCATTATGGTTCCATTGCATTTCAGCCGCCACTTCTGCTAAGGTCCACTTGAGTGTGACTCAGCTCTACCATGTACTGGGTCTTCGAGGGATGCTGTACCCAATGCTAGGCCCTTTCAAAATTTCTAAGAAGGCCTCAGTTATCCAAAAGAGAAAGAAGAGCAGCCAAGGAGCTGGAGACAAAAGAGGAAGGCCACCAAAGAAAAACAGCCAGAAAGAGATGCAGCCCACAGAAGACAGATAGAACAAGGCAGAAAGGGAGAAAACACCAACGAGAGATGGAAAAGAGGGAGGCCCAGAAACGGCAGGCCCTGGAATTAGAACAGGCTAAGCAACAGAACCCAACCATCCTAACCCCCTTCGCCAATTTTGTTCAACCGCACAAGAAATTTCCCAACTACAAGGCAGGTGAGATAACTGAGGCCTTCTTAGAAATTTTGAAGGGCCTGCATTGGGTACAGCATCCCTGAAGACCAGTACATGGTAGAGCTGAGGTCACACCTCAGTGGACCTTAGCAGAAGTGGCGGCGAAATGCCAAAGGACCAAATAAATGATTAAAACTGTTTCAAACCAAGGCCAGATACAGAATGGGGATAACCCCGGATCATGCCCGTCGGCGGTTCAGAACCCAAAGTGGAAACCAGATGGGTCATTTCCCCAACACGCCTACTACGTTGGAAAGGTTATAAGGCCTGGATATCAGGAACCAATGTTCAATCCATTGACGAACTGCACCTCCTCATACAAATGGAGCATTCTTGGATGGTGTTCCTGAGGACATAACACGGTACATACAAGATGGAAACCCAAAAATCTCACCAAGGCGGGGGAGATTGGAGCCAAATGGATGAAAGTGGCAAAAGCAAGAAAGCTACTGTAAAGGGGAATGAAAACCAGGGGGACACCGACAATAAACCCTACAACAGAGGGCAACCCAAGACCTCACCGACAACCCAAGGAAAGCCACAGACACCTTTTTCTTCCACCTCACCAGTCTCCAGTAACTCACCTCGACCCAGTGACCCGTTAGCTGAAAGATGCTATAAGTGTAATGAACTGGGACATATAAAGGCCAACTGCCCAAAGAACCCCACCCGGGTGCAAGTCATTACACCACCATCACACCAAAGATCCCCAGGCCCAGATATGCAGATGAATGGACCTGACTGAGGCATGCAGTGCAACAGCTAAAGTGAACTGTAGAGTGGGAGCTGGAGGGCCATTTAACTGACTGTCAGATGCCTCTGGCAAGTGCACATACTTCCCACCCTTGAACAGTCAGGGCCCTACTAAAAGAAACAAACAAACCTTGAGCTGGCTAGAATATCCATTAAAATTAATAGGAATGGCTTTTTTTTTTTTTTTTACCATGAAGGAACAAAACTCAGGGCAGGCTGGCGGGTAGTGATCGATCTATTGGGGGTCGATTTATCGCGTCTAATGTAGATGCGATAAAATCATACCCCGATGGTGCTCCCTGTCTCCTCCAGAACTCCAGCCCGCGAGAGGCGGAAGCAGAGTCGACGGGGGAGCAGCAGCGGTCAACTCACTGCTGTCCTCATGGCCAGGTAAATTGACCTAAGATATGCTGACTTCAGCTACACTATTCGCATAGCTGAAGTTGCGTAACTTAGGTCGACCCCCTGCTAGTGTAGACCTGGGCTGAGTCAGACTCTGTTTAGTGTCAGAAATACCTTATGTATCTCTGATGAACCAATAATTGGTGAGCTGAACTACCATATTTGTAATACCTCCTTCTTGCTCTATCGGCTTCTGTTCCATTCAAAATCATGCAGGGGAGCAGGTGGAGCAGAGATGAGCTGCAGCAGTGGGAGGCGCGGGGAGGGCTGCAGGAAGTAACCCAGCTCACCTCTGCCTCCTCCCCCGAGTGAGCCGCCGCTCCGCTTCTTACCCCTCCCTCCCAGGGAAGCCTGGGAGGGAGGAAGAGAGGGGTAGGAGGGGAAATGCCTGGGGGAGGAGGCGAGTCCGGGGATTTGGGGAAGGGTTTGGAATGGGACTGGGAAGGGGCAGTGCTGGGGTGAGGCCAGGGGGACGCGCAGGAAAATTTTTTTGCTTGGGGTGGCAAAAAACTTTGGAGCCGGCCCTGTTTGCAGAAGAGGGGCCCAGGCCATCAGGAGACAGGGCATCAGCCATTCTCTGTGCAGAGAGGATCACACTGGCCCCTTGGGACTCTGCAACAATCACACAACCCTAGACACTTCAGAAACCCGCATAGGGGAAACTGAGGCACTCACACAGCACTCACAGAAAACATTAAGAATGTTCTCACTTCGTCATGCCTGGGTTTTCCCAGACATTGCCTCTTTTTTGATCCTCTGCCCTCTATTCAAGTGGATTTTTTCAAATAGGAGGCAATGTCTGGGAATTTTGTCCAGACATTGCAGCTCAGAAAGAGGCCCAATTGGTTTGCTTTCCAGTTGGTCCCTGTCCCTCCTCTGCATCCACGTATGATTGGTCCCTCACAGCTGCCAGATCTTGTTCACCCAGGCCCTGCTCCCAGCCCTGGGGAAAGGGAGAGCCCCTGCAGGGAAGCACTGCTGGATGGCTGTTGCTAGGGTTGCCAAGTCTGACTGAAGCTGTTCTGGGAGATTTTTTTCCAGCATGATGTAATGTCATTTTCTTAAAATAGCCTTTTAAAATCTCCAGGATTGCTTTCAATAGTCACTGAAAAATCAAGGCCAATTCTGGGAGACTCCAGGCCAATCCTGGAGAGTTGTCAACCGTAGCTGTCCTGGATCTGCACCAGCTGCCCTGTAATCATGAGAAGGAGTGACCCTGCCTCCCCTGACTCTCCCATCTCAAGAAAGAGGCCACAGATACCCCTTCCAGCACTGCCCAGGTACCCCTCACAGTATACACACACCCCTTAAAATAAAAAAAAAAGAGTCCCTAATGTGTAGCAGAGTGGAACAAGAAATGAAGCGCTGGAGTTCCAGGCCTCTGCTCTGTAACCACTAGATAACGCTCTCTCCTTCATCTGAATCAAGCTGTTAAACAAACATACCACCTTTTCACATGAATCCCTGAGTTTTCTTTTACTGTAAAAAGGTTACAAAGGGAACCAAACACCTGACCAGAGGACCAATCAGGAAACTGGATTTTCAAAAGTAAGGGTGGGAACCTCTGGAAGTTTTTGGCTTTGTTCTGGGTCTTTTTGTTTTCCTCGGCTGTGAGTAAACAAGCTTTTCTTCTAACTCCATCTTCTTTCAAATCTTCTCTGGCCTCCCCAACTTTTCCCTGGAGGACCCCAAGGACCAGACCCCCTGGAATCTCCTTATCTTCATCCCCCAGCTTCCCCCCTCCCACTCCTGGGTGAGCCTGGCCAATGCTATACTTAACTCTTGAATTGCAAACACCAAGAGAGTTATTCTACCTCCCGCCGGGCTAGGATTCAAGCTAGTCCCCAGCTAACACACCAGGGATTCACCCCTCCCTGTCTCGTATCAGTTAATAGAGAAAAACGCTCAAAACACAAGAGAACAGAGCTGATTTCTTTCTCTTCTTCTCCCCGGGCCTGTTTCCTGCCCTGGAACAGATAAGAAAGTCAAAAACAGAATGTTAATGTCTTCCCTCCCCCTCTCTGTCTTCCCCAGTCCGAGGCGAGACAGATACCTGGTTACAGAAATATCTATCCCTTTGCCTCACTAGGAACAAAGAAACTCCCACCAGTTTTAAAAGAAATTTATATAAAAAGAAAGAAAAACAAACAATAATTTTACTGGCATTAATGAGTCATCAGGCTCGTTGCTTATAGAAAATCATGAAACAAACGCAGTCTGAGTTTAAAAGATAGCCCATTTAAACCAGTCCAGCACAGTACCCAACATGTACTCAATGGGGGTCCCCCCAAGGAATTTGGGGAACCTAGGCTGATAGTAGCCTCAATACTATCTGGTGGCAGCGAAATTAGATCCAAGCTGGGTATAAGCTTGGGGGAGGTTCACAGTAAACACTCAGATGTTGAACTCTAAGTCCAGATTTGAGACAAACGTTTACCACAAACGCTCTCTCCTTCATCTGAATCAAGCTGTTAAACAAACATACCACCTTTTCACATGAATCCTTTGCTACCTCAGAGAGAAGAAATTAAGGGACAGTTCTGGTAAATGATGTGCAGCGAGCTAATTGCCTGAGATTTTATCTCTGGTGGTTCTCTGTACTCAGCAACAGCAAAGCACTTTAAGTTACTGAGTTTCTTCTGTCTGTTACATACATGGTTGAACTAATTCAGAAAAACTAGAAATTCTCCTGAACCACATCCTGTTTCTACAATTAAACATGAACCAACACTATTTAAAGGTCCTGAAATGCTCAGATAATTATCTTCCATTCCACTTTCCAGTAGTGACTTAATTCTGAAGGGCTAAAATAGCAAGAGAAAGGCACTTTTAAAAATATTTCCAGCTAGAATAATGAAGCTAAAGTCATAGGTGCTGATTCCATGGGTGCTTCAGGCCTGGAGCGTTGGCGGAAAAAAACAGTGGCTCTTCAGCACCCATCAGCCACAGCTCTTTGGTTGCTCGGAGATGGGTTTGGGGAGGGCGGAGAGTGTCAGATGGGTGGGGGCCTTGGGAAGAGGGTGGAGAGGGGGTGGGAAGAAGTGGAGTGAGGGTGTGGTCTTGGAAGAGGGGGCAGGAAGAGGCAGAGTGAGGGAAGGGCCTTGTGGGCAGGGCCATCCAGAGTATTCAGGGGGCCTGGGGCAAAGCAATTTTGGGGGCCCCTTCCATAAAAAAAAGTTGCAATACTATAGAATATATATGCTCATGGGGGCCCCTCCGGGGCCCTGGGCAAATTGCCCCACTTGCCCCCGTCCGGGCGGCCCTGCTTGTGGGCAGGGGTGAAGTGGGGATGGGGCCTCGGGGCAGACGAAGGTGGAGTAACACTGGGGAAAACTAAAAGTCAGTGCCTATAGCTGAAGTACTAGAAACCTCATAAGGAAGTCTGTTACTGCCTGAGATTCTGTTAATCATCCAGAATTTTAGAGTCTTATCCGAACTGAATGTGAACTCTGAACCTTTAGAGATTCACCCATCATTAGTTCCTTTAATGTGAACAATTTCTGAGGCAGATCAAAATATGAAGTGCAAAACTAAAAGTAGGCCTTTGGAGGCTTTCGCTAGCACTAGGACATTTAATGGTGCTGAAGGATTGCTTTACTCAGGCTTGCATAAAGCAGTGTGACAGAAACCAAAGGAAGGTGTTTTGCTGAACAGTTCCCCAGTGACAATGGACATAGCTGCAACTACAAAGGTAGTAATGTGCCCTTTTAGCCTTGTGACAGCGTGCAGAGCCATTGGGAGGAGAACACACAGCTGCTGTATGGCATACTGTATTATTTTGCTGGTCTCTTCTTCATTTCACTTGAATTTATTAGTCTGTGGAATCTGTGGGCCATATTCAGTGTTGATATAATTTGATGCCACTTCTCTGAGGTGGAGTTGTACCTGCTTGTGCCAGTAGTAGTATTGCCAAGCTTCAAAGTCCAGAAATCATGAGTCAGCCCACAAAAACTCATGAGGTTGGATCAAAAATAGAGTTTTTTAAAAAAATTAATATTTTTGAACTGTCTTCTGATTTTTGAACTCTTCCTTCACGCCCACAATGTGT
Organism: Chelonoidis abingdonii; assembly: GCF_003597395.2. Taxonomy (NCBI): domain Eukaryota; kingdom Metazoa; phylum Chordata; order Testudines; family Testudinidae; genus Chelonoidis; species Chelonoidis abingdonii. The sequence goes on along the minus strand of NC_133775.1, from coordinate 42,303,882 downwards.
ATATGACAATTAGTGTTGACAGTTCATAGTGCGAAATAGGATTTTGGCTACAAACCAATACCATCAGTTAATTTTCTGCCCTAACCCCCCTATCAACTATGCATCTCCTGTCCCAGCTCAGTTAATTGTGTGCTTCACAGCACCAACATGTGCTACAGGCCCCACTCCCATATCAAATCTACCCACCTAGCCACACATTAAATCTGCAGCTTCCTTGATCCTTCGAGCAATATCTGTGGCTTGTTCACCAGTGTACTCTGTTCTTACTGGACTAGTGGTTCTCCATCCCTCAGAGGACATGGGGAAGAGCACCTTCACATCCACCCTTTCCAGGTCTGTGGTTACAGCATTAGAGAGGAGGAGTGGGCAGAGGAGATGAGTGAGGAGGATCTGAGAGGAGGATTTGGCCTATTTTTCATAAGAGTGGAGTGTGGAAGAGGAAGCAGAGGCATCCTGAGCTGTTGGGCTCTTTCTGCTCCCGACTTGCCTCTTGTGAAAATAGTATTGGCTGCTCCCTTTTTTGCCTCCCATCCTTAATTCAGTCCCCTTGGTTGTATGGTTAGGCTCTGCAGAATTGGAGTTTAATTTTTTTATAATTTTGATGGATTATATTTTATTGTAAGGCACTGAGATTCAAAATGTTAAAGTCTTATAACCATTAAAACACAAATTATCGACATCATATGTCAAAAGATACAAAGTAAATATCCTTAAATGAAACACCAGTAAGTTCAAGCAGCATTTTTCTTTCTTTGCCTATCTGTAAATTTCAATTATCATTGATGGAAACATCTTTTGTTGGTGAAATTGATATTTATCAACAAAAAGGAAATCATAGAATCATAGGACTAGAAGGGATCTTGAGAGGTCATCTAGTCCAGTCCCCTGCACTCATGGCAGAACTAAATATTATCTAGACCATTCCTGAGAGGAACACTTCCAAGCCCAATTATAATATAAGATTTCATTACATGATTACTTACTATTTTTTTCCACAGGACCCAGCCTCATTCAGTGCACAGGACGGATGGTGTATAGAATAAGCAACTACTCAATATTTTGTTTTATTCTCACTGTTCAATGCATAGTCCCATGCCTTATTTATTTATTTTCCTCATGGGCTTTCCTATGGTATTCATCACTATAGTATCTGAGTACTTCACAAACAATTAATTAATTAATCTTCACAATACCCCTATAAAGTGAGAGGATATTATTCCCATGTTACAGATGGGGAACTGAGGCAACTTGATGGGGTGTACAAGCCCCATACTGGTGAACTAAGGTTTAAAGAACAGCTCTGGGCTCAGAAGCCCCTGACCAGCTGCACCTTCTGGGAATGCTGACACTGGAAGCTGGGGTCAAAAGGCAGTAGCTCAGCTCAGCCTGGGTGGACAGAGCAGGGAGTAGTCATGAGCTTTGAAATCCTCCAGAGAAGCTGCTGGGACTCCACATGGCTGAGACCAGGCCCTACTGCCAAGCTGCCACAGGCCCTTCACCCTTAGGAGACTGAGAATGATGAGCCCTGGCTGATAGAGGAAGGGGGAATCTAGAAACTGACCAGTGGCACTGATGGGGAAATCAAATTTGAGGTAGGAAGTCGCCCAGGGACCAGGAGTAGGAGTGTCTTTCCCAGGCCACGTATTTGAGCTATTATTCACAGGGGCCTGGGTTGAACCCAGTAGTGCAGAAAAGGGTTCCTCTACCCCTGGTCACTGACTTTCACCACTGGGCAACATGGTCACTGACTCTTGCCAGTGGGTGACAGGCCACTGACTCCCACTCAAGGGTGTTACAACAGCCTAGATCACTGCCACTAGGTGGTGCTGCCCAGTTCAGACTTCAACCCTCTGACACATGGAGTAAAATGTGGGCAGTGACCAAGTCCTGATTAAAAGGACAGCAGGAGTAACTGTTAACCTGACCTAAATGAGGTCACGGAGATGGAAAAGTTACTGAAATGGATGTTGGAGAGCCAGCAACAGCAGGCAGCCTAGCAACAGCAAGGTCAACTACTACAACAGATTATGGTTCAGCAGCAACAACAAGTGGCCCAGCAGCAGCAACAGCTATTCTGGGAACTGACGACACAGCATCAGGTGCAACCCGAATGTCTGATTCAGCAGGTGGCAGCACTCTTGCAGCTCCAGGGGCAGCTAATGCCATGGTGCCTGGACTCTCAGAGGATGTCCTCTCACCAGGTTGCTGATGAGGCTCATGAAGACCCTGGAGATGACTCAGATTTCTTCCTGGTCACCTTCAAATGGGTGGCCACCATGGCACATTGGCCACAGGAGCACTGGGCCACCATGATAGCCCCATATTTGACAGAACATGCACAAGACGCCTATCGGGGCTTGGAACCCATAGAAGTGCTGGACTATGGCAAGATGAAGGCAGCCATCCTTGACTACCTGGACATCAAACCCGGGATGTTCTGCCAGTGGTTCAAATGGGGGAGAAACCTGTCAGGAACCCAGCACTGGTGGTAGCCCAATACCTGAAGGAACAGTGTTGGTGCTGGTTGGATCCTGAGAAGCAGACTAGAGCACAGATTGTGTAGGCTATATCATTGGAGCAGTTCCTCCAGGTTCTCCAGCCTGGCAGGAAGGAGTGCCATTGACCATCAGCGCTGGTGGAGCCTGTAACTTTGATGGAGACCTACATGGCAGCCAATAGTCCCACCTCAATTACACCTTCTACAGAATCCCCTGAACCAGGACACCAACTCCATTTGACATCTTGCTCATAGGCGGGGCCCGGGCAAGATGTTGCTGCTGGTGTGGGTCGATGGAAGTGAAATGACATGCCTGGTAGACTCTGTGTGTAGCCAAACCATTGTATGAGCAAGCTTGGTAGAGTCCCCCAACATTTCAGGTCTTCCAGTCTACCTCCAGTGCATCCATGGGAACATGTGACCGTACCCTACAACAAAAGTGTGTGGGTAGGAGCCTACACTGAGACTTGCTGTCTGTCCCTTCCCCTGCTGAGTCTCAGAACATCATCCCCTCTCTCCTATCCCTCAGCCCCCCTCCATTCACACAGAGCTTCCACCCCTTCCCCTGCATCCCTGGCTCCTCAACAGCCCACATGGTGGGCTTCTTCAGGACTTCTGAATCCCTGGATCCTTTGTAGCCCACCAGCTGGGCTGCCATGGAGTTGGGGCTCCCATGGCTTCTGGGCTTGCAGGGATCATGTTTTTTTCCCACAGGAATGTTTTCGTTGATTCTGAAACAAAATATTGTGGACTTCCTGTTCCACAAAAATTGTCAAGTTTTTGGAAAATCCAAAAGTTCAAAATTTTTGACAGAACTAGAAATTTGTCTCTTGGCCAACTTTTACCGTGATTCATACGCATAAGAGAGGATGAAATGATGTTGCACTAAGTACACTTGCTCATTTTGCTATTCATTTTGCTAATATCTGCTGGAGAGTGATGGGATTCCTATGGTGAGGTTCTCAGACACTTCCAAAATCCTGTGAGTTCTTGAAAGAATTGTTATTGGATTTCTACAGTAGACATGCATAGTGTGCAATATACATTTTTACCATTTAAATTTATCATTCTGTTTCAAAGAAATAAATGAGAAAAATTATAGCCTGTATTTGCCTAAGTTCTGTGTATGAATAAAGGAACAGTTTTGTTCTCTATCTTGATTCTATTGTAGAAATTGCTAACAAGCCTTCACATTCCTAGACCTGGGCTGACAAACTTAGATCCTTGTTTACAAATAAGGAAGCAAAAAAGGGACTATTGATTTCCAGGTCTACTGGAAAGTGAGTAATACAATCAATTTTTGTCAGTTTGACTCTAGATTCAGTTTCAGTTTTGTTTGATTGATGGTCAGTCCTAATGCATGTTATTTTGACGATCAGGCATCAGAGGATTACTCCTGAGATAGTCAAGACCTTTTAACAGGAAGACTAAGTGAGGAAATAGTCTATAATGGTTCTTAGTGAGACAGGGGTTATTATTTTTACTCCTATAATGGCTATTTAAGTCACAATGATGGCTAGCAGCCAGGAAAACATTACATTCTTCTGGAAACATGCATTTTCTTAAAAAGGCAAAACACTGAAAGTGAAGAATGAAAAATATCCAGTAGGCAATAGAGAGTAGATGGTGTGAGACAATTGCTGCCTTGAATGCAATGCATCTCCTAGCCACATGGTACAAAGATGGAATGTGCAGGCTACACGACCTGCTCTTTCTACTGTGGCATAGGAAAGGCCACGTCCCCCTATCTTTTTCAACTATGTGAGGTATGCCTAGAGAGGCACATAATAGGAGCAATCCCTGTGCTCCACTAACTGTGGCTATGATTGGCCCTTGTGTGGGGCTTGCATGAAGGATGACTATTTGTGTCCATTCTCCTATGCACAGAAGCCAGTTACAGTCTGGCCCTAGATGTTGGGTGGAAGTTTTCAGGTATCATTACTAAATGTTACTCAGCTCAAAATCAAGATGCCATTCTGTGAGGTCAGTGGTAGAGCTAGTTCACAGATTCAACATTTTTTCAATGAAAAGTTTTGAATTGAATAAAAAAAAAATCATTTGCAATGAAACTTCCGTGGAATTGGTTGAAACAAATGGAACTGATTTTTTTTGTTTAGTTTTATATAAAAAATGTCTGTTTCATTTTGGTGGGTTTCCTCTTTTTCCCTCCCTCTCCCTTTTATTTCCACTGGAAAATGAGGGGTTTTTTTGGGAGGAGGGAAGGGAAAAGGAAGGACGAAAACTTCCCCCAACCTGAAAACCAAAAGAAAGTGAAAATTTTCAGTTCAGTTAATCAAGAAATCAAAACACTTTCAAGGAAAATATGTTGCAAAAATTCTCATTCATTTGGAAAGTCTTTTTTAATTGAAAGAATTCAACTAGCTTTTGACGGAGGGAAATTGTTCTCGCTCCTCACTACCCATGTTTAATGATGGAAAACTTGTGAACTGAAGCTGTTGACTTATTCAGAGAGAAAGTGAAGGGCCTGATCCTTCAGTATATTACACCAGTTTTATACTCATTTTACACTGGTGTAACTGCTTTGAAGTTAATGGAGTTCCACTTATGTAAAATGAAGGTAACATAGTGGAGAAGCAGGCCCTCTGTGCTTAGTTATTATAAGGCAAGTCTTATTAAATGATTAAACAATTAATTTTAATGCAAACAAAAGCAATTATTGTAAATATGTAGAAATGGGAAAAACTGTTAAAAAGGAAAACTTTCCACTCACACAATCATCTAAAATATTAATATGCTACAATATACTTGAGTGACTTTATGTAATAGTTCCATAATATTAAAACATACAGTAATAGTTATAGGTTCAGCCCATGGAGATTCCAATCCAGGGCTGAATATAGAAGTACTCAAAATTTGGCTGGCATTCAGATCTCATTAGGTACATTTAGGAGTTGCCCTGTAGAACTCTAAATAAAAACTTCACTACAGTTTGAAAGCGGGGCGGGGCTAAATGGGGTGCTCACGTTCAGCCTGTGACTAATGACAAACAACAGTTCAAGACATTTCCTCAATTTTTCATAGTTTAGCAGACTTGCAACTACTGTACAGATGAACTGGAGCTAGAACCACGTAGTCACTACATTTGGAAAGTTTGTATCTGAAGTTTGTAGCTACAATTTAAACACGTTTTATATTGTCTCAATATAAGCAATGCCCAATGGTCCAATTTTTTGGGTCTACTTTGCTTTTCTATTAGGTATCCAGGATTGTTAATGTTCCTTCTTGTCCTCTGCTGTGAGAGGAATATTGAAATAGTTCTTTCTCCAGTGGTCTGTTGCCTCTACTACATTGATAATTTAATAATTGAATACATACTTGGTTCCTCAATATATCCTCCCACTCCACAATCCTGTTTGTGTTCAGTTCTGAGCTAAGGCAATAGCCTCTTTAATTGGCTTTGATTTATTGTTCATATGTAAATGCAGCATCTCCACTCTAATGCTGATCCTGAGTACAACTATTTGAAATATTTCACTTAAATGAGAAAAGTATGAAAAAAACAATATTTTTCTAAGTTTGAGCTGCTTCTGTTAACATTCAGAGCCCAGTCAGAAATTATTTGCATACAACAAACTTTTGCCAGAGTTGGACACAGAGCGTTGCACTATCTGGAAGTCAAAGATTTAGAGAGAGGTTTTTTTCACTTTGCGGTTTAAGATTCATGTTAGAGGTGATGACATGTTAGAGGTGAGTGATCTGGTTGGAGTCTCTGGGTATTTTTCCTGGTTCCTCAGACCAAATATGGTCAAGAGTGTCAGAGAAGCACTTCTGCCTTGATCTCCAGCTGCAGGTAATGAGCTCTATACCCTTCTCTTCACCATGTTTAAAAAATAATAAAAAACTTCTACCACACCTCAAATAAAATTATCACTCTGGTAGACTCTAGCAGGCTGATGCTTAGTATATTTTGACCCACATTTTCTTGCAGGACCACACAATACCCTGATGTGGCATATACACATCTACGTGTCATGCTCTTCACACCTATATGTACATGTGGAATCTTGACTTGAAAGTATGAGTCAAGGGATTTGCACATCTAGGTCAGGCCCAGCAAAAGAACAAGTGTCTTTTTTCCAGTCACCCCTTTGGAAGGCCAAGCCTTTCTGAACTTATAATTTCTATTAGTTATAACTACTTTGTTATTATTTGCTATTTCTCTTCATATTACGTGTGACTAGTCTTAAATGGGAGATCTGAGATCGATTTTCTAAGCAGAGGAATTCCACCAGCTTGTAGTCTTACCGTCTGCAATTCTCTGAGTTGTTACTGCTGGGGGATGGATTCAGTTTGTACAATTTTTGAGCTTTCTGAGTCTCATAAGAACAGATTTTTAGTTTTACAAGAGAATATCCCCACAATGTCCCCCTCCAATGATTGGAGTCCTGGTTTGCTAGCATCACACAGAGGTGTAGTGTCTACTGCATGTGCACCTGTGGCCTGGCAAAGTGGGGGCTATGTTACTACTGAATGATTCTATGCTAGGAATACTATCATCTGGAATTTTCTGAACTTCTATTAGGAGTTACTTGAAATTTTGTGTTCTTCATATCTCTGAGTCTCATAGCTTTTAATTTTAGCAGCAGGACCCCCAACACAACAAAACAATTTACCTGTTATGGCTGTTTCTCAGAACTAGAAGAGTATTAGTTAGAGTATTTTGCTTCACACCCCATCCATGTGCCTCTCTGGATTAAATAGCCACACCACTGACCATTCACGCTAACAGTTTGTCTTATCATTTAGTCTCCTCAGAGACATTAAGGTAAAGCTTAGCTTTCCAAATAATCAATCTGATCATGTTAAGTATCAACAGCAGAAAACATCGATGAACTAATCCAGAACACTTGTTTTTATCAAAACAACTGTGTGAAGCTGTCAATTTCAACTTGGTGAGTATTTTATACGTGAAGCAGGAAGCTTTTCATCAGAATTTTCCTGATTCTTATGCAGGATGAAATTTTAGTGCTTATCTGTGAACCTCATGTGACATTTTGCCTAGGTTAAAAAATAATTCAGCAAATTGGCTCATTTTCACAAAGAAATTTTACTGTTTTTGGTGTGAATCATCTTTTTTTTTTTTTTTAACCCAATGACCCGGAAGTTTTCTATCTCCTCAAACTACCCTTTGTTTTCATACAGATCAGTGAAAATTCAAGGCAAAACTGTAATCTGTCTTGCTTTTAGGGATAGTGGCAGAAATACTTTAATTTCCCCTTGATTTGCTAAGCAGTGAGTTTCTACCCCCTCCTCGGCCCCCGCTCTGTACATTGGTTTACTGAGGAATTCATGATTTTCCTCATCTGCCCAGTTCTATCACACATTTATTTTCCCCTAATATGTGGATCAGATACACTACGGGGGTGTTTGATGGGGAAAAACCTACAAGTTGATGTTCAAATTAGGAGCTGTCCTACTTCAGGGCCAGATCTACAGCTGGTATAAATCAGAATAGCTCTATTGAAGTCAGTGGAACTAAGATTTATACCAGCTGAAGATTTGGTCCTGTCAGTTTGTTTGGGAGATTATATTGGATTTAGCTTTAAAAGGGTCTGAACCAGCTAGTACTGTGACTTCAGTGGGAGATGAGGCAATCGGAATTTGGAGCACTCAGCAGCATGCAGTATCAGGCCCAACGTACAAGGATAGGCATGACCTGCACGCGGGGGAGCAGAGCCACCATGTAATGGATACCTTCACACCATCAGCTCTAACCCAGCTGCTCTCTTCAAACCACAATGAATATGCGCTATGGGAAGTCCTGCCTGAGAGGCCTGACTGGCAGCCACCTTGGAGGCTCCTAATTGGCCCTTGACCCCATATAAGCCCATAGGGTGTACCAGGAAGTGTCCAGGCAACAATGTTTATCCCCAGTGAGCTACCATTCCTGACTTTTCTTCTCTGCTCCTTACCTCCCTCCTTCAACATTGGCTCTGACTCTTTGCACTGGACCTGGAATCCTGACACAAATTCTGACCTTGGCCTGGAAATCTGATGTTGTGCCCTGGCACAGGAGCCTTATACAAAGAGAGGAAAGTTTCCCAAATTGGTTTGGAGCCCTGATAATGGGATACATGCTAATCACTTTAAATCTCCCCATTGAAGATGAATAATTCTTGTACTGGACACACGTCATAACCATATAACTCTATGTGGAAGTGCTAAACCTGGTATCCGTGCATGAATGTTTTCTGATCACTGTTTGCCAGGATAATGAGAACTCACATAATCAATATATAGTTTCATATAAATATATGTTTCTCCCTTGATAATATAGATATGAGAATAAAACAATGCAGGCTGTCAAGGAAAAAAAGGCAAAAGAAAAAGCTTACCCCAATCCTTTTCATAGCTGCCATGTATCTAGTACTTGCTTCCAGGTAGTAAAAATCTCCAAAGACAATCTTTATGCCCAACTTCTTTTTCTAGCATCTAACTATAAATTTCTCAAGGATTCTAGTGACAAAGAGTCCTGTGGCACCTTATAGATTAACAGACGTATTGGAGCATAAGCTTTCGTAGGTGAATACATCTGCATCTGATGAAGTGGGTATTCACCCACGAAAGCTTATGCTCCAATACGTTTGTTAGTCTATAAGGTGCCACAGGACTCTGTCGCTTTTTACAGATCCAGACTAACACGGCTACCCCTCTGATACTCAAGGTTCCTAGTTTCTTTTCAGTACATGCTTGAGCTTCCTGTAACCCATGTAGTACATTTTCATTCTAGTATTTTTCTTTCATTCTGCTCATATTTCCTTGAACTCCAACTTAGCTAGACTTTTACTGTAACAATTTCCAGTTCCCTTGATTTTAAACACCTTTTCAAATTTTATCTCATAGCAACGGTAACCTGAAATTGTTAAAAGTGCCTGACCGAGAACAAATAAAGATCTATCATAGGAAGCTATAAATAAAAATGCTCCAATTCTGTACCTGATCATATATGGAACCCATTGTGGGACAAACACATGTAGTGCTCTGAGCTTCCAGGAAGGACAAAAAATATGGTTGAAATCTCCTAAAGAACCAAAATAACTTGATCTCAGTGAGCCCAGTGTAAACTCAGCGTAACTCTGTGTAAGTCAGTGATGTTACTCTGGATGTATTTTGGCCATAATTAGTTTGATTTATGCTGTAACTAATCTATCCCGTCACCGTTACTCAGCAATTAATTTAGTTAAATCCAGTGGAAGGCAACTGGTGATTTCCTGAGCAAAGACCTCAGGCTTTCACCCAGTAAGTCTACAAATTTCTGATGAGTGACCCTCAAAAGGCTGTAGGTATTGATTCAGTCTGGATTAGCATCAAATATTTAAGATGCTTATCTGAGCTTTCTCTGAACTATTCAGACCATTTAAGTCTGAAGAATTTGGACACATAGAGCATAGAGTTTAAGGCCAGAAGGGACCACCAGAACATCTAGACTGACCTTTTGTACATCCCAGACCCCCACCCCCACCCAGCACCTGCATGCTAAACCCAATAACTGAAATCAGAGCTACGTATTACAGCCCTTAGAGGGCGTAAACTATTGTGTGCCATGGGCAGAGAGTAGAAGGGACTGAGCACATCTTCAGCTCCAGTTCCAGCAAGAACCTGGAACAGCAGTGGCACAAGGAAAAAGATATGTGAATTGCAACTCTCTGAAGGGTTCCATCTGAATTTGGAATGATGCTCTTGAGGAGAGAGGGTGAAGGGATTTGTTACTGGAATAAATTAATCAGTTTGAGTATCCCTACTTAAACATTTTCAGTATTATTTTAGTGGCAAATCCTGCCTCCCCCATGTCAGTGAAAAGGCCTGAGCACAGAGAGAATTGGTGCTATTCCATTCTCTTTTCCCCCCAGAGTATCCTTATTCTCAGGGTTGATTTCTGTCTCATGGTCTTAAAAATGTGCTGCTTACACACTGTATTATCACTATAGTATATAACCTCATCAATGGTATTTACATGGCGCCCAATACCATAGTATCTGAGTACCTGCACTCCTATAAGGAAGGGAAATGCTATTATTCCCATTTTACAGGTATGCAATTGAACCATAGAGATTAAATGATTTACCCAGTATCAGACAGGAGTCTACAGTGGAGCAGGAAATTGAACCCCAGTACTGAACAGCACCCTAACAACTGTACTATCTTTCCTCGCCCATACACAGAACTTAATTACAACTTGAGATCAATTTCCATTATGGGTTTAGACAGCTGCTAAGAACAGATGATAACTATGTTTTGGGCTTGGTCTTTTATTAGGTTGGATCACAAACCAACAGAGCAATCCTTTTCAACACACTAGACATCCCGGATTTCATTCATCGTTCTGTTGTTGAGGATACACTCATCAGTGGAGAGTGGCATTTAAATTAGATATCTACATCTTTACAGAAAATTACAAGGAAAACTTTCGATAAGCAAAATCTCAGACCATCCTTTAGTCTCCATAAGGACTCAGGCTACAGGCAAAGAGGTGGGATTCATCACACTCACATCTGTTCATCTGCTAGCCCCTGATCAGGCACCCCCTTATGTCTTTCCACCGAGATCCTATGCTGTGGCTTGACCCTCTTCTCCAATTTGAGCTGCCTGCATTTGTCCTGGTAAGCAAGCTTTTGTTGCTCCAGCTCTGCCTCCTCACTCTGACACCTGGCTTCCAGATACATTAATCTCTCCTCCCCAGTAGCCTTTTCCACGCCAGCATCCACAACTCTGGACCTCTTACCATTGCTGGTGTCGCTGCTGCGTTGTCTGGTGATATATCTGTTTATTTTCCTGCATGCTCTGTAGGAGAAAAAAGGGACCCCTTCTGGCCCCCATCCTGCCTGATGGCATATGAGTGCAGCTTTCATTTGATACTTCACACAATACTCTTTACAAATAATTATTAGGACAGCAATGTTTTGGATGTAGTGAGTGTGTCATGCCTGAAATAAGGTACAGTACAGTGGACCCTCTGTCAGTTGGCACTGAAGAGGTTTTAGGGTTACAGGGTCATAATCCCATGCTTGGTGTGCTAGAGCACACATTCTCTATTGAAGGGTGTTAGTGCCAGACAAGTGTCAAACTGAAGAACATAACTGAAGTCTGCATGTGATTTGTCAGTTTAAAGAGTGACTTCCTTTCTCTGTGCGTATCTGTGTGCTTGCATGCACAGATCTACCAGGTACAAAATGTGAATTTCTTAGGCATAAATCTTTAGAATGATTTGTATAGTCGTTTATCAAAACGTATGCACAGTAGTTTTGCTTTATTTTTCTTTAATACATCGGCTGAGGTGGTTTTGTTTTTTTTAAACAAACTAGAATACTTCCCCTAAGGAGTTAACTAATATTGCTCTGAAACATTCTGAGGGCAAAACTGAAAAGTCCTCAATATGTGTCCCTGATTTTCTGACTTTATTGCTTATTTGCTTAGTCTGATGGGAATAAGCTTTGACTATTGTGGTTGAATAAGAAAAGAAGATTTTGAGCTCCCATGGGGAAAAAGCTGTTTTCATTGGCATTTTAGTGAAATATTAAAGGTAAAGTAGATTTGGAGGGACATACTCTAAAGGCTGTCACAGTGATCAGAGAAGCGCTGGAGTGAGGAAGGGACAGCTAAGTGTGTAGGAGGAGAGATGGCCCATTTGTGCAAAGGTATGCGTAACCAAAGTTATGAATTGGCTGCAGATGGAAGCTGGCAAGCAAGAAAAGTGGAACAGAATTATATTGACATCCTTGTGTTGTCTAAAGACCACTACAAGGCCATTAGTATTGTTGCATAGCCAGCAGGGAGGTGCTGTCAGGGTGAGATTTTACTTAGGCAACTGGTATTGATTTTAGGTCTGCAGCCAGGGTGTAGGGAGGAAAAGATTCTTTTTGCCATGTCCATATTTATGGGCCACAAAGTGCTGTATTTGAAGCAGAAATGCAGATCAAGAGTGATTTGTTTTACTTTAATGTTATTTTGGGAGGAAAAAAAATTCTCCTGAATTATTCTTTATATTTCCTTCCTTTCGTTAGCTTTCCTTTCATGACCTTCCTTTTCAATTCTCCTGTTAGGCCATCCTGAAATGTATAGTTAAGGATCCAGTAGTGATCGATATAAGTATCATTCTGAGCACTGTTTTCTGTTTTCATGCCTCAGAATTTGGAGTGACTTGTTAGTGCTCCAGGTTGATACTCTCCAGACTGATAAGCTTAAAGACTGACTGTCCTTTGTTAATCTGCACTAGGTACGGCATGGACTGCAAGTTTCTCCAGGTTGCTCTGCCAATGATCTGGGAACCAACAGTAGGGGCTTGTTCAAAAGCTCACTGACATCCAAAGGATAGATCCTAGATGATTCAAGGCAAGTTCAATATCCATGATCATTCAGTACTTGAACCTGATATTGCCAATAAGGTTGCCAAATAGTGGTTCAGTGGTGCAGAAATTTGGCTACTAAGAATTGGACTCACACTACAATCTTATTTCAATTAGGCCTTGAAATAGCCATCTGATGGCTAGCAATTTTCATCCACTGAAGTGGCAACATGGGGTAAAAAGTTCTATGTCGCTTTTTCAGTTCTTTCCCCCTGCACAATGTATATTCAAGGCTGTTTCTGTTTATTAATTATTATTCATTTTAAGGGTTATAAGAGGTTTAAAAAGTGAAGTTTTGGACTAAGAAAAATGTTGTTTTGAAAAAAGTTAAATATTTAGTTTATATTATACTATAGCTTTGCTAAAGGAAAAATAAATCTGAAACAAAAAATATTTTCTTCATTCGTCAACTAATATATACATACAATATGTTGTGTACATTTGATAATAAAAATATATATATGTATTATAGTAAAAAAAAAAAACTCGACAGATTTTTTCAATAAAAACAACCAAAACCAGACAATGACAGTTACTGCAGTCTTAGAAATGTTTATAATACATAAAACAATAATAACTACCTAGAATAGATTAATGAAATATCTCATGCTGTTCCATCTCTTTCTTCTATGGATTTATTTTCTTGCTTGCTTTTTAAATGTCATTCTGCTATTCATTCAATCAGAGATTATTACTATGGAGTATAGAACTGAAAAGCTTGCTGCTTCCAGAGGGATAAAATAAAAATATTCCTATGAGAATTTTGCCCTTTAATTATAGGTAATTTTATTACAAATTGGTTTTGATCATTGAAACACCAGAGTAAACCTCAACATTTACTGTGGTCATTTTTATTAGCTCTGCAGATCCTGTGTGGTCTACAGTGCCGTGGCTTTCTTTGTATCTCAAGCGTTTGATTGCTGCTTCATTATTTATCCATTCTCTTCATACCCTTACTTTTAGCAAAGTATCTGATTAGAAGCGATGTGAAACAACTATTGTGTATGGAGAAAAATCTGACATATGATAACAGTGATCTATTTGTGAAATTCTTATTGTTATTATTTATTGTTATTATGTAGGTAGCATCTGTGAATGAAATGAGTCCCTCACTGATAAATACACAACATAGTTACTGGCTTAGACCCAGACCCTCAAAAGGGTATTAGGTACCTAACTCCCACTGAAATCAAATTAGACACTTAAATACCCTTGAGGATCTGGGCCTGTATCCAAAATTCCACCTGGTGGAACATTTTTTTTTTAATGAAATTGACAAAAAATCGTAACTTCCTTGAAAATTGTCATAATTAAAAAAAATGTTTTCCAACCTGCTCTAATTATTAACTAAAGGACAGCAGGAGTCAAACCTCAGTTTAAACCTTCTCCTGCATTCTTCCTACAGAAAACCTCTCTATGTCCTAGTTTGCTCTGCCTTGTAGAGTGACATGCCAGGCCTTTTAATACTATCAAGCTGGTGTTGAGAAGACTCATCTGATCTTACTTCAGGGTGAATTTGCAGAAATAATAACCTTGCCTGCATGCGCAGGGTGTTAGCCACCCATATCAGGATGAGAAAAGATCTGCATCTTTAAATAAGCTACTGGTTACAGATTGTTCACTCAGGCCTAATGTATAATCAAAAATGGAATTTAAGAGGATGGTGTTAAAATTATTATTCATTTACTTTGCTTTTGTTCATGACAACACACCCTTTATCTGAATTATGTTTATCTAGACTGAAAACCATTCAGGGAAGGGACCTTGTTTTCATAGTCTCTGTAAAGCACCTGGCACTGTTTTGGCACTATATTAATAATAGATTTGCAATGCTTTCAATGCAACATGGCTTCATAAAACCTAAGCGTGAGATTAGTTTTATAAAGAAATTGGGACACTATTTATATAATTCTGAAAAAAGTCAGTTTGGGCTCTAAATTATTGCAGTTTTATGAAGTTTTCATCAGTACAAATGCAAAATTTTGCCTAAGAATAGAAGAGAAGTAATTTTGAGTGGTTTTTAAATTGGATGCTTCTTACCTTGTAAGCTTGTTGGCTCAAGGATTGTCACAGTGCCTGGCACAATGGGACACCAATCTCAGTTTGTCTCTAGTTATAACTTAACAGAGAAATAACTTGCATTGTACATATTTTTCAAAAAATATGTAATTTTCAAAACAGTTTTAAGTTTTGCTGGGGACATTTGGCTAAGACAGAAGCTTTCTTCAACTCAACTGGCCCTCATTTGTAAACATATACACAGCTAAATTGCCATTCTAATGCTTTGCTTACAGGTTTGAAACTAAAGATCTTGAATTCCTCAGCTTGGATTTCCCTAGAAACAGGAGTACAAACTCTTACCATTATGCAGACCCAGCTTCTAATTTTAGAAATACATGCAGTATTCCCAGTAAATGCTGTGCAGAATTCCGGCTCTACAACAGCTGACAAGCACTTGTTCAAAGTCCAGTACAAAAGATACTCTTTTCCCCTATGTCGGCTAATAGTAAATGATTAAATATAAGCTGCAGGAGATCCATTTATTCACAAGGACTTTTGTCTTGGAACTGAAGAAAATGTTAACTTTTCAGAATGTTGGCTATATAAGGCGATCAATTTAATTCTTCCACTCCAGTGACAATGGAAATTTCTGTCTAACTCACGGTCTGTCAGATGAAGCTTCCCCCGCTTCTGTGATTTCTGAGCTTAACACATAATAATAGGTGATACTTTTAGACTTGCAAATAAAAAAGAACTTAAACATTGTTCGAGGAGAGTTCTGCAGAAATATCCAGATAGTTTTCAGGCTCAGCTGTAACCTCAGCTGTAACCTCAGCTATGTTAATAATAGTGTATACAATATCTTGGAAAACTGCACTAACAAACTCGTATGTGCCAGTGCTGTTGTGGATTTGTCAAGGTATGTTTTAATCTGTGACCTTGTGTGTCAGGTTGGACTCAAACTCTTGCATCTTATTTTTTTAAATCACTCTCTGTATAGTTCCGCTTTTTTAAATCAACCTTGTGTGTGTGTACAGATAAACACCATAGTCATCAACTCAATCACATGGGTAGTTGCATGGAAAATAGAAATCAGGACCTTCATTGCCAAAATCACAGGCCTTTGCCACATGAGGTAAAGGAGAATCTCCTTTAGGCAAACTAAGAGTCTCCTAGAGATTTGTATGCCAGCTAATACAGGTGATATACTCACAGGCTGGTGCATCCACCAGAGAGTATTGACACACTATACATGATAGAACATTATACATAATATATAATAAGCCTTATGAGATCTTTAAAAGAACACTATCTCTTATAGAACCTACATTCTGAAGCACTTCTTCCATTTTCCTGTAGTAACTACGTGCCTAATACCATCTCACTTGCCATTAGAAGAACAAATGAGTGGCTCAGAGCCACTCACCGCTAAATTATCAAATGGATCATGCCAGAAGGTGACTGAAATACTGATGTACTCAGTACAATCTCAGAGAAACTGAATATGTCAGTCATGTAATGAGAACACTAGAATTTTCCCATGCTATAGGATCCATCAATGGGAAAGAGTGGGTGGAAACATTAATGTCATCAGACTACTTATGAAATTCTTCATAATGTACTGAGAAAAACAAACAAAAAAAAAATAAAATAAAATGCAAAAATCTTTTAAGTATAGTTAGCCCCTCATTAGCAAGACTATTTTAACAAATGAATTATTATAAATGTTTAGCTTATGATACACTATAAAACAATATTTTAGGAGAAATTTGCATTCCTTTTCTAGTCAAGTTGGAATTAGAACATTTATGTATTTATTTATTTCAGTCATAAAATAAGAAGAGAAGCAGCAGTAAGATTCCTAATTCCTTCCAAAAGACAATATTAAAAGGAAGACTTTCCCCCCCGTAAATGTAAAAAAATTAAAAGAATAGCAAAAGTGCATTCTGGGCCTGATCCAAAACCCATGGAAGTCAATGGAAAAACTTCCATTGATTTCATTAGGCTTTGGATCAGGACCTATAGTAAGAGCCTTCTAATCTTGTGGAAAAAATTGACAACTTACTGTATGGTCTAATCATATTGTTGTATCTATGGTCTATAAAATGCAGATATTGACTCTATTGAGGAGAACATCAAGACATATGGACTCAAGAAGGGTCTTACATCTTGACTGAAATATGAAGTCAGTATATGGCTTGTTTACATACATTCTGAATGTGTTCATCTGAATTATGTGAATGACAAAGACAGAAGTGAAACATTTTTTAAAAGCAGCCTTGAAACATTGAAACATCTAAGTTAACACCTCTTATGTATCATCCAGTGTGACTTTTCTTATTTGTGGTGGGCTTGAAAACATTAAGTTCCTCAGAGCAAGAGTTGTCTTTGTGTATTGCAAAGTAAACACCTTATTGTCAGTGTTTAACAAATCATACAGAATAATATTTACATTATGCCTTCAGACTCCATCTGAGATTCAGGCCTTATTCTGTTTGGCACTATACAAACAAATAGTAAGAGGCAGTCCCTGTCCTAAAAAGCCTACAGTGTAAAGACATAAGAAAGACAAGGGAGGGGAAACAAAGGCACAGACAGAAAGTGAACTGTCTTGCCCAAGGTCACGCAGCAGAACTCGAACTAGAATTGAAGTCTCCTGACTTCTAGCCAGGGCCCTGTTCACAGGACCATGTTGTCTCTCATAGCCATGAATTTAAAAAGGGTGACTGTTTGAAACTAATATTCTGAAGTTTTGTAGTCCACCTATTCCCGTTCTCCCGGAAACTTTTTGGACAGTTTCTGTTCATACTGTTCAGTACTAAAAGTCTTACAGAAAGAACAGTTTTTCTATCTTGTACTCTTTAGGCATCCATTGAGAGTGCAGTATCCATTAGGCATCCATATCCATGGATCCATGTCAGTCTGAAGCTTTTCATATTCTTTATTCCACAGTACATGATTTACTTATCTATTGATACTAAAAAAGAGCTAGATAGCTCTATGGATTTCTAATAAGTTACAAAACATTTAAAGTCTAGGGTCATGGCTACACTTACATTTTTGCAGCGCTGGTAGTTACAGCTGTGGTCGTACAGCTGTGTAGGGCCAGCGCTGCAGTGTGTCCACACTTGCAGCATTTGCAGCGCTGTTGTGAGTGGTGCATTGTGGGCAGCTATCCCACAGAGCACCTCGTCCCATTTTGGCGCTGTGGGTTGTGGGAAGGGGACGGAAGGGTGCGGGTCATTCCGCTTCCTGTTCCAAGCTCCAAACGAACCCGTAGGCATCGCTTCCCTTTTCAAGTCCTTTTGCGTCCATTGTGAGTTCTGCTTCCGACGTGATTATCCAGTAAGAAATGGCAGCCCGAGCTGCTGAGACTTTGCTGCATGAATGTCTGCCAGCACATCACGTCTGCAGTTGAGCTATTCCTTACTGCTCCAAAGTGACAGTGAGGAGAGCCTGCCAGATGATGAAATTAGATTCCGGCTGAACGGCCACCCTGACGACTAAATTGGCTTGGTTGCAGTTAACGGACGGCTCAGCACCGTGGAACGCCGCCTTTTGCGGCTCTGAGGAAAACAAGCACTGAAGTGGTGGATAGCACAATCGTCATGCAAGTCTGGGGATGACGAGCATGTGGCTGCAGAAACTTTAGGCATTGGAGAAAAGCCCACTTTCATGGACTGTGTTCTGACTCGGCACCCAACCCTTGCAGCGCTAGGACACGAGACGGAGAGCTGCCCCTGTCACTGGAGAACGTGGGTGGCTATTGCCAGTCTGGAAGGCTGGGCAACCTTCAGACAGCTACTCGATCGTTGCGCAAACCAGTTTTGGCAGTGGGTAAAGTCGATCCGTTGGATAGTGGTGATGCAAGTTTGCTTAGGGCCATTAATCGCATTCCTGCTAAGAAGATACCGTACTCTGTGGGGATATGTTGCGGACCATTGTGATGAGCTTTGCACAACATGGGCTTGTTTCCCTAACTCTTGGGAGGGCAATAGCTCGGACGCATATTTCATATCTGGCACCACCACGCCACCTCGGCATCCGGTACATTCATCGGAAAGGGGTTATTCTCTATGGTTTCTCCAGCGTGCTTGTGGATCACCGTGGGCGTTTCACCTACATCTTACACCAGGAGGGCCTTGGAAAGGTGCACGATGCCACGGCATCTTTCGGAAACAGTGCGCATGTTCAGGCAAGCTGCTAGGCAGGGACTTTTTTTCCCAGACAGGCAACGATCACAGTGGGGAACGTCTGAAATTGCCCAATTTGTGATATCCTTGGAGACCCTGCTTACCGTTTAATGCCTTGGCCTCATGAAGAACCGCTATACAGGAAAGCTTGACAAGGATCAAAGGACCGGTTCAACTACAGGCTGAGCCGGTTTGCATGAATATTTTGTGGAGTGTTGCTTTTTGGCCGTTTAAAGGGGAGATGCGGAGAAGTCCTCTACGGGAAGGCTAGACCGTGGGGAAAGCAGCATCCCAGCGATTCATAGCCGCGTGCTGTATCCTCCACTAAATATTTGTGTAGGGAAGCGGTTTGAAACCTTCAGTGACGACATGACTCCGAGAGTTCAACGCCTTGGAGCTGTGAATTTGCACAGCCAGAGAAGCAAGGACTACATAGAGAGGCTCCAGCACACTGCTCAGAGGTTTAGGGATGCCTTAAAGGAGACAATTTTGAGGCTGAAAGCCAACAGTAACTGTTTGGGTGGCCTTCCACAGCAGTAAAAAAAAAAAAGAGGGTGCACGGGTGGCGTCTTGGCAAAATGTGAAAACTCTTTTGCAAGTGGCTATTTTTTTCACTTGTCGGCTACAAGTTATGTTTCACTTTGCGTGTCAATAATAAAAACTGTTTTAAGAAAGACAAAGAAATCCTTTACTAAAAAATACAGTAACATAAAACAGGCAGGGGCGGTGAGGGTGCAATGAGCAGTAAAGTCAAGAGGTTTTCTGAAATATGTCCCCTTCCTGAGTGCTCTTGCAATGCCTGCTGCCACTTGAGGATTAATATGGCTGAAAAACATGGTGATGGGGGTTGAGTGCATAGGGTAAGGGTCCGTTAGTTATCAGGCTGTGAGGTGAACGTCCCATGGGTGTTGGGGGGCAGCTGGATGTGGGTTTAAGGAACCAGCGATGCTGAGCCAGAAGGGTGTTTTGAGAAACAGGGGAGCACAAATGCGGTTGAGTTTTGGATGGTTGGTGAGGAAGGCAACGGTGTGCTCTGCCTGCATGTCTAGCAATTGAACTGCATGGACGTCTGCTATGTGGCATGTCAATGATCTCAGCAGCCAATCTGTGCTTCTCTTTTGGTAGTCAATTCCTTTCTCTTGGCAGCCTCTCCTCCTTTATCTTGGCAGACTTTCCTTTTTCATGCTTTCCTATATCCCTCCAGTCTTGGCAACTTTTATTTTCTGTGGAATACAGATTTCATACACTGCTTCACCATCTCTTCCTTACTCTCTCCTTGGTTTTTTCTTACAGTTCCGCTGTCTTTCAGAAGTCTCGCGTGATGAGCAGCTATTTCACAGGCCTCCTCTCTAAAACAAAACACATAGAGAATAAAACTGTTAATAACAAGAGGCCTGCATTGTTTTTTAGAGTTATTTGTAGCATCAATCTCTACACATTTCTGAGCATAGCACAGAGGGAGCCGCAGGCTGCAGATAAGAGATGGTGAGTTTCCCCGCACTACTGCGGCTCACCAGGGAAGGGGGGACTGCCAACGCAGCGTCACCTGGGCAAAGGGGGCGGTGGGTTGGCTTTCAAGTCTCGGAAGCCATGGCTGTTCTAGTGACTTGGGAAAGCAAAGAGTCAAGCTACAGGAAATCAACTGTGAACCCTACACACACAATCTGCACAACATGCCATCGTACTCTCAGGCCCCCGCCATCTTGCACCACCGCGCGATCACCTGGGCATAGGCGGTGGAGGTGGCGTGGGTTGCTTCACGGGTTTCTTGTTGACTGTGTGAAAGCAAAGACGCACGACTACAGGGAGCAATAACATGAAACCACTACCACCCCACCTCTCCGAGGGGCTGTTTCACTCTGTGAATCCATAGGGTTTCTGTGACTTCGTGGATTAAGCCAAAGAGCAGCTACAGGGAAAGAGCACCTTAAAACAGCTATCCCTGCATTTTCCACAGAATTTAACCTTCCCGATATCTCGCTGCTATCCGGGTCCACCTGAGAGGAAGCGGGAGGCTCTTCTACAGCTATGGTGGTATTCGCCCCTGGTCTCCTACGCCGGGCTTGCCTGTGCCGCAAGCCAATGACTTCCCCCCACCCCTCACGGCAACAATGGCGTGACACTGCTTAGCCTGACTCGGGACATTAGGACTCACGGTGGCCTCTCCCTATAAAACTTGCTGAAGCGCAATTGCACACGCTCTGGCTAGGAACTTTTGAAAGATTACAAGGCAGTTACCCGCGACGTAATTAAACCAAATCAATCGGGTATTCCGACAATCGTAGGCGACGCTTGCAGGCTTGCCCAATAATAGCCCCCCTGCTCCCAAACATTTACAACGAAATTAATTAAGATAAAAAAAGAACAACTGAAAATAATTACAAAATTATCTAAACATCTTATTTTAAATTATATAAAGCTTCTTAGTCGGGAACTATGGTCTCCTCTGCTGGTTCCTCACTTACCAAAGTCCCAAGCAGCTGCGAAACTGGCATAGCTCTTCTCCTGGCTGCGGAAAAAGCTCCTGGCGCATCGGACCTCCCTGGGAGTCCTCCAACCACTTCAGTAAGCTACCCTACTCGGGTTCCTCCTACACCCTCCCACTCCTCCCTCCAGTGCTCTGAACTGTCCCCATCGTGATCCCTCGCGGATTGGCAGTGGGCGTTACATCCAAGTATCTGCATCCAGCTCCTTGTATAATAATGGCGACCAGGTCGTCGCGGCAAGCACTCTGAGCGGTTGGTGTTCCCTGACAGTGCTTTTTGCAGTGGGCACTTATCCCGCAAGCTCCTATTACCTTAACCCTGCACTGCACCGCGTCGCGTCATAGCCCCGTGTATTGCCATGATCTTTGACATATCTGGCGTTATGATATCCATAAATTTCCTACGGCTGGCAGAGCGCAGCTGCTGCCCTGCACAGCTTCCTCACATCCCAAACACTGATGAGATCCTGCAGCTGCTCAGCATGGCTACCATAGCTGGGGCTCGTGTCTGGGCCTGTGAGCATGGTCACTGTAATGATTGAGCTTGATTGCACTCCAGGCCCTCCCCGTCTGAGGCAAACAGGAAGGGGATTTTTATAATTCCCGGTGGCATTTTATAAGGGTTGGGTCACCCTGGAGGCCCAGGGCAGTGGCAGTGCGAAGCGATGACCAGAATGAGGCTGAAAGGGGTATGCTCTGGCGTGATACCTCCTAATACCCTGTGAGGCCCTAATTACCAGCGCTGGCTGAGTGTCCACACCTGTTTATGACAAGCGCCTGCCAGTCAGCTGCATCACCAGCGCTGGATTCGCTACACCTGTAGCAGACCAGGAGTACAGCCAGCGCTGCAGACAGGGAGTTGCAGCGCTGGCTGAGCTTTGTAAGTGTGGACACCTGGTAAGTTGCAGCGCTGTAACTCCCTCACCAGCGCTGCAACTTGCAAGTGTAGCCAAGGCCTAGTTTCTGGATTGAACATAGCCCAGGTTAGCATTATCTGACAGCTGTAATGTGAATGGGTGAAATGAGTTTGTAGATTGGTGAAATGAGTTCAGAAGGTGTCCAAGTCATAAGAACAAACAACAAAACAATCTCCAGGTTAGCAGCATTGGTCATAACATATATGAAAGACAATGTCCTTCATGCCCATGCCCTGTATTGTAAGATAACTGATTGATGTATAAATTTGATGATATTGCATATGAGTTTTCTGATATAAGTATTTTATGCTGCAGAGAGAGAACCCATTGTGTAGTATCTATTTTAATCTAAATCAGGCTCTAGGGGATCACATAACAGGATATAATGTTTAAGGATTGATTTATAGGAAGATGTGACATCATTTTGTAGTTGGAGTCTTTAAGGAAAATGCAGCCCCTAAATATTCAAGTACCTGTTATACCAGACTCAGAGCAATGTTAAAAATGAATCTGTGTACCATATATCTGTGCTTGCTAAGGTTTTTTTCAACTCAAAAACTTGATTACTTTATAAAGAATTCATTACTCATCACAAACAAGGTTTTTCTGCATTGTATTAATAGTTATATGCAGTTTGTATAATTTCTTTATTATAATAAATTCTAGAGATGAAAAAGATTTATTAGGTTATCTGGACCATCTCGTACCAAAACAGGATTTTTCTGTACATTATGCATTCTAATGCTTTGCCCAATCTAGTTTTAAGTGCTGCAAGTGATGGAGTTCTACAAATTCTCTTGGGAGATTATTCACCAGGCTAATGTATCTTACTATTATTAAGTCTTTCCTGATATTCTGCCCAACATTTTCCTGCCCTATTTTTATCATTTTATTCCCAGTATTACTGCTACTCTCCCTTAAATATGTTAAATATTTCCTCTCCTTTGTTAGAGATGATGTCCTTCCAATATTTGTAGACCAGTATTGGATGCTCCGTTAGTCACGTTACTTAAGTGAGCTATAGATTATAATCTTACAAATCAATCTCTTCATCGTTCCCTTATCATATATTTATAATTTTGCTATGCTCTGATCATCCTCCAATTCGTCAATATCTTTCTGGTAAAAAGTTATCCAGAGTGAATGTAATAATCCAGGTGTAGGCACACCAAAGCCATATAGGTATATACTTGTATAGATTTCCTCTCTGCTCTGGGACATACTTCCTTTATGTATGCATCTTGAAATCCTATTGGCCTTTATTGCTGCTATATTGTAAACATGTGTCTATTTTTTCTATCTACTGTCATTCCTAAATCTTTTTCATGATCATTGCTTTGAAAGATTTTTCCTCGCGTTGAAAATCAGTGTCTTGGATTATTTTTCTCTAGATGTGTTAGCTTGCATTGTTCTACAATGAGTCTCATTACGTTATTTTCTGTCATATTTCTAATCTCTCTCTCTGTTCCTTTTACTTCTCTGTTGTTTTAGTGTTTCCTACAGTTCTCAATATAGAATCTTCTGTAAAGTTAGTAAAAAGCTTGCTATCCCCTCTCAGAGGTCATTAATAAAGATGTTAAATAGAACAAGACCTGACCTCAGTCCATTCAATAACCCACTAGACATTTCCTTCCTTCCTTCTTTTCCTAGTACTTTTTTTGGTCATTATTCTTTGTTTATGATCCCTCAGCTACGTCTGAACAAATCCAGTAAAGGGCCTTGTATAAATAATTAACAATAAGCAGCCCATCACTAATATCTCTCAGTACTGACCTCAGTAAAATGAGTGAGAGAACCATAAAGAGAAGCTGACAAGCCCCCTCATCCATTTTGCTCAGGAGACAGCACAAGACTTATATAAACTGCTTCTCAGAAAAATAAGAATGCTTTAGAATTTTGGGAATCCTAGTTGCTGAATGACTGGTGAAGACAAGTTAATTAGTTTGTTGCCATGCCATCTTCTAGTGTGATCATATCAGATTTCACATGTTGAGTAGGGTTGAGCTGGGCCTCTCCTTAAATAGGTCTTCCAGGAATACCATCTTACAAGAAGTGATGTTGGTTATTCAGTAAGGACCTAATATGGTTTTGAAGGGTGACTGTACTACTGAAGGCATCTTTTCCATCTAAAGTGTAAAATCAAATTGCCAATCACTGTCTTCATTAAAGAACTCCTGGGACTTTTCACAAGAGCTGTGTTGTTCAGTTACAATATGGAAACAATAACCTACTATGGTACTTATGTAAATTCTCGCTTCAGTTTCAAATGGATGTGGTATTCTTTGTTTAGGGTTTCTAAACTGTTGTGTAGTGTGGCGGTATGATGTTTTATTTCACCTCACGGATGAGTGAAGTGATTCCTATATATAATTTGAAAAGCATTTTGGGGTGGAAGATTCCATATAAATGCAATGCAAATTTATATTATTACAATGATTTATGACCGTGTTCTAATGCCATCTTTATGTGGAACATGGAATATGCTATAATGTTCAAGTTATACAATAAGTAAACTATTTTTAAAGTATTCAGTTTTATCAGAGAAGGAAGAAGCTATCAGTGTTACTGAACCAATAAAAAAATTTAAACTTTATTCTAATCTGTGAAATTGAGAAACTAATCAGCTATAAAATCAAGTTACAGACAGTTTCCCCTCTTTACAAAAGCTTATCAAACTTTTAAAATATCTAAAATCAGTTAAACATTTGGTTTTAATTCACTTTACATTTTGAAAGACATTTGCACCTTTTTTTCAACTGAAAAAGTTCCTACGGGACAAAAGTACTATATTCCTCAGTTTAATATACTATCAAAGTTTGCTTCTCTGTAAAGTGTTTTGTCAGCATATGGCCTTATGTAGTTCCTTTTAAAGGTCACAGCAAGGAGAAAACTCTCTGCCCGTATTTAAAGAGGGTACTCAAGTATGCAGTTGA
The DNA here is from genome assembly GCF_003597395.2 of Chelonoidis abingdonii. Taxonomy (NCBI): domain Eukaryota; kingdom Metazoa; phylum Chordata; order Testudines; family Testudinidae; genus Chelonoidis; species Chelonoidis abingdonii. The sequence continues at coordinate 42,278,492 of NC_133775.1, read as the reverse complement.
GTCAAACATAGACAGATGTTGGTGGATGCATATTTTAGATGTTCTTTTCTAGGATATTGTGCTGCCAATGCACATGTCCTGCCAGATAAAAACATCACACAGAAAGAAAGTTGCACTTGCATAAGTTGAAGGATTTATGAAGAGAGACCTAAGTATCACTTAACAAAGCAATCCATATAGCATATGGGAAGTCTGGCTTCATCTACAGAGTAGTGGGCTTTCATGCCCACACCCATATCAGTCAGTTCCAGCTCATATCCTTTGACACTGCTGCTGCTGCTGCCGTGTGACAGGACATCCAGCTGGGGTCTTGGCTTCACGATGTGCAATGCATTATCTCTATAAAACCTACCTCTGGAGAGTGTAGGCTGCAGACCTCTAACATAACTCTTCTTAGGATATGGGCTATGGAAAAGGCACCAGCAGATGATTTTCTATGTTTTACTCACACAGGCTGTGAAAGACTCAGATCTCTCTCTCTTTCTCTCTCGGGTGTGGTTAGGTTTACTGAAATAATTTGTATGCTCAGTACTATCCCATTATCAGGTTAGTGGACAGGAAAGATAAACATTTCCAGGATAGGGAATAATACTGTGCAGGAACTGGGAAGTTCATTTAATCCAGTGCGTTGTCCTCCTGTTTTTAAGGGAAACTTGAACAGCAAATCAACACACTCTCTTAATAGGCAGCAGATTGTGCAGTCAGCACCTTTAGGCCTGCAGGACACTAATGTCTTCTGCTGGGTAGGGCCCATACTGTATACAAAATGGATAAACCAAAGAAGGCATTCTGAATTCCAATACCAGTTCTGTCAGATGCTGTGTAGCTTGAGCAAGTCACTTCCTATTTTTGGGTGTCTCAATTTCATCTTCTGCAAAATGGGGAAATAATACTTATCTGTATCATTAATGTGTATATGGTGCTTTGAATGTATAGGGCTGTTTTTTTCAAAAAATGGCCTCCATTTGTGTTTGTACAGTGAAGGATACTTTAAAAAACAAATATTTCCCAGCAGATTACAAATATTGTAGAAAAAGGAAAACAGTTGATTCTATATAGCCTAAAGTGATATTGATTAACATAATAAAGTCCTTTTCTGTCTATCCATTTTCCTTTCCTTTTAGTTATTCTTTGCTTGCTGTAAGTGGCATAAACTGTTCATTGCAAGAAGGAAATGTATGTGTTAAACTGTCATGATTAATTTGGCAATCTATCCCCTAATTTTACTAAAGAAGCAACTATTGGACCACTACAATTATATGTGGATTTAAAGTACCTTGCATTTAAACTAAAACAATATCAGGGTGTTACCTTTATTTTACCACTAAAAGTAATTATGGAAAAAAAGTATTTTAGTATTGGTAAAATAGCAGTAGAAGTTATGTTTGCCATTTTAAAATTCATTTTTGTTTTCAGTTTATAAAAATGCTTTTATCCAGACTCCCAGGTACTCAGTACAGCAATGAGGTGCACTTTTATGAACAACTAAATAGGTGGATGTACAATAAATGCCTACAAAGTCACATACAGGTTTCACTTCAGTTTGCTACATTATAATATTCTCCAAAATTTGTTCAGATCTTCATGGGTCCAAATTTAACATAACGTGAAATTAGCACTCCAGGATCAAAGACAGTTCCATCTCAATAATGGGTGAAACCCAAACCCTAGGTCAAGACACAGTCAAGCTTTGAGGTGTTTGAAATCTGTTTCTGAAGTCTGTGACTCAGCCCCATTTCTGGCATTATTAATACATCACTTAGTATGACCTCAGGAAACCTTGAAGTAGAGCTGGTCAAAAATTTTCCAACTGAAGAGTTTTCCATTGGAATATACTGATTTGATGGAATCAAAATGTTTTGTGAGGCATATCTATTCCATCTCAACTTTCAGTGAAACAAGGCAAGCAGGCGGCCCTCAGGCTCCCTGGGGTTCCTGGCTCACCAGAAATGTCACTAGAAATTTCACATTTACAACTTTCATTTTTCCCTTTTCTGGACAGCTCTACTTGAAGCCTCCTCTGTTTCCTTCTCACTCACAGAGAGGGATTTCGTCCTAGACAGCTAGCGAATGGACAGTCATCTCCACTAACACATCATAAGTACATTCAAGAGCAATGATGCCAACTGTCATGATTTTATTATAAATCTCATGATATTGGATGTTTTTCTTAAAACCTTGTGCCTGGAGTCCAGTGAATACATGAGAATCTCAGCTTTTGTTTTTTCTTAGAAGAGTAAGTTCCTAGCTCTCATAGTTATGGAGAAAGGCTTAAAAATATGAACCATAAAGGCTCAAAAACCAGAGGGCAAATAAAAAGAATCCAACATTTATTATTTTATAAATTTCATGTTTTTTAAGCAAGTCTCATGAACACTTGAAGTTGGCAATGCTGCAAAAGACTTGTTGGATTCATCTATGGGGACATCATACATATTGGTGATGGCCTTAATTCCTCTGCTCTATTATTAACATGCTATTGATTAGAGGATAGGTGAAGCAAATCCCTAGTTTCCAGCACTCCCAATATTTGGGGAAGAGAGTTGAAATCCAGATTTGCATCCAAATTCTAGGGCTCAGGTGCCTCTCTATATTTAGGCTAGTAAAACCCTGGCTGTCAGATGATTGCCTTCCTGTAACCAATTTGACTCATTTCTAGCAGTGTAGGTATGGTCCCTTAAATATGCCTGCATTTGACTTGTCTTCCTTCTTCCTGGCTTTTTTTGTGTACAAGAGGGTATTGGCCTGTGAGCTGCAGGTGCTACTTTGGGCATATGTCCTGTAGACACTATCCCCTGATAAGACAGTAAGGAGTAGCTGCCTACATTATCCCATAATGCAGTGATACAACCAGGACTAGGAAACATGATATATGTCGGCAGCCAACAGAGTTCAGCCATGATTATGGAGGCAGAAAGGCTATATCCCCGTGTTGGCCCTTTAAGAGGTGTGAGATGCCCAGCCTGCTTGTGACAGGCTCCACTGAAGGGAATAAGCCAACCCAGTCCATCTGGACATACTTAACTGCCTACGTAGCTGAAAGAGGGAGACAAGGGTGGTAAGGCAATATATTTTATTGGGTATGGTGACCAGATGTCCCATTTTTAAAGGGACTTTTTCTTATATAGGCGCCTATTACCCCCCATCCCCTGTCCTGTTTTTTCACAGTTGCTATCTGGTCACCCTATTATTGGGCCAACTTCTGCTGGTGAGAGAGACAAGCTTTCAAGCCACAGAGAGCCAAAAAGAGCTCTTTGTGAGCTCAAAAGCTTGTCTCTTTCACTAACAGACGCTGGCCCAATAAAAGATATTACCTCACCACCTTGTCTCTTTAATATCATGGGACCAACAAAGCTACAGCAACACTGCAAACAGTGAATTAGTAACTGGAAGGCAGTTAATAAGGAACATCTGAGCCAAATAAAAGGCTTAAGAGAGCTCAGTTGAGGGGCTCCTGAGGAGGAAAAAGTTTCTGAGGGAGTCTGAATTAGGCAGCAGTGGTACTCCAAAGGCAGACAGAACAGGTTACAGAACTTTCCAGGCAGAGGCACCTGGGTGAGAACTTGACAAAGCTGGGGAAAGGCTACAGAGCTCTGGAGTCAGCTGAGAAACTAAGGCCTTGAGAAACAGGCCTAGAAACTGCTGCTGGAACCTAGAGATCTTTGTTTTGGGACTTCAGTTTATTTTGGGAACTGAGGTAAGAGCTTTTAAACCATTGTACAAAAATCCCCTTTCAGAAGACTTGATTAAAGGGAGATATACTGCTGTAAAGTAGATTTTGTTTGGCTTCTCCTCGATTGGGCTGTTTGTAACCTTGGGAGGGGAAATTGAGGCAGAACCACACTCAGCAACAAGGGGCCGTCTGGGAGGTGGCACCCCTTCCACAGGCTGCAAGGTGGACACATCTAAGACCATGTTTTGCCTTAACTATGTAATAGGGTCGGAGGAAAGCATCACAAACTTGTGACAAAAACATGGTGGGTATCAGTAGTGTGCCATTTAGTACATGGCTAAAATGGCTTATAACGTGTTATAGAAGCCACATCAAAAGTGCTTTCCCAATTGATGGGACTATTCAGTGGTTCATACATTTTTCAGAAGTGTTTGGAATATAAAGCACTTAGAGTGGGTTAGTTTCCCAAGGACACTTACCTCAAGCTTGGCCTTTACTTTAATTTAAACAAGTTTCCTTTTTTTCCCAAAACTTTAATTCCAATAGTTTCAATGTTGTTGTTTTTATTAAATTCACATGTGAAACAGTTGTCTCTAAATATAAAATTACCCCCTATCAGCAGTAAGCTAAATATTGCAGCACTGAGAATCTGTATATTAGGCAGCAGTGAAACTAATTTTCTTTGTTTAGCCCAAGAATATACAGAAATAAAATTATGTGAGCAGAAAAAATTGTTTTCTTTCATTTTCATATTTAGAAAAAACTAGGACAGGTAGTACATTAGAGGGAAAGGATTTTACACAATAAATACAAGGATTACACTGCAAGAAAAGCAATTTTCCAGTTTAATCCTGCTAATGGGCAAAACTTTCACCAATATTAATTTGTCAATCACATTCAAAATGCATTAACTACACACAAGTTGCTCAATCAAAATAGCCATTAATATTTGTAAGGGTAATGAGCTATTCATGGTATAAATACTGCCAATAAATGTTTTCTCAATAAACAGCTATTGTCTTACATTCATTAGGGAAAAGATCTAATACACAATGAGATTTCTTACATTAGTTTTAGGATATCACAATCCCCCCCTTTCATTTTATTTCAATCTGGAGAGTTAAATGAATAGATTAAATTCATTTGAAACATTACCAAATAGGGCCAAGTGTGTCTGATTAGCTTTGCTTTTCAGAAATAATATTAATAAGAATACAAAATTGATTATTTTGATACTTTTTAAACCACTTTCACATTTAGTAATCCAAGATGTTACTAGGAAGTATCACCGCCAGTTCATTGATTTGCAAACAATATAATTTTTTAAGATAACAGTGCACCTATAAGCTATTTCATTTTGAATACCCAATGAGCATTTGTATTACAAAATATTCAGCCCCATGTAATATGGTGAATCCTTGATTATAGCAAATATCTGGTTTTGTGAATGATCTTAACATATGTTTGCTGACTCTTATTCAAAATATTTTCCCTAATTTCCCTAAAGTTTAAATGTATTAGAGAGTATAGTAGCCTTTTATTGTCTATACTCAGAAAAAGAATGAAGACTTCATCTATGTTATGTATCAATTAGTCTGAAAAATAATTTGACAATAACAGCTATTGTGAATCTTGTGTTATTAGGTATACAGTACAGAAAAATGATCATATCTGAAAACAAGTTTATCTACTTGAACTGTAAGGCAAATACTTAATATGTATGTTGTGTAATGGATGTCCTTGAACAAAAAGAATACTCCATTCAAATCAAGCCTAATATCAACAAGCTGTACTTAAAGATTACATCTGTGCCTGTAAATGGATTTTCAGAGTTCGCATTTTGTTTGTGTGTTTTTATAGTGATCAGTAAGGAAGCCCTTCCACCACATTTAGGTGCTCCCGTGCTGATTGCTCTGACAACAACTGTATCACTGCTAAGAGATGAAATTTGTTAACAGGCTATTTTTTGCTTGCTAAACTCACTGACTGGAGAGAACAGAAAATAGCAGCTGAGGGATAGCATGAAGTAAAAGTATAAGATACTCATTAAAGAGAGAAAAACCTGGTAAAAGCAGTATGATTTCATTTTCTCAATTGTTAGGTATGAATCCCACAATTAAAAACAAGAAAACAAACAAAAACAAAAAAAGTAAAAAGTCCGTGGGAGGAAGCTGGAGCAGTGGCAGCAGCACAATGGGATTTGCATGAGCCCCCTGGGTTTGAAGCACTCCAGAACTGAAAGTTACTTACAAGCAGAATAGGGAACAGGAACTGCTGAAGTATTCTCCCCACTTCTTTAACTGAGGTTCACACTCTGAAAAATGTCACCCTCTGTCCTGTTCCCTGCCAATGACTTTAATAGGAGCTGAGGGCAAATGTGGCTGAAAGTAAAGGCCTTTTTTTCTATCCTGGTCCAAATTATAAGTATTTAAACTATCACAATCTGCAAGAAGGGTGCCTGAATGCAGGGCAGTATCATACAAAGCTAATAAACGAATGATACTCTTTAGCCTCAGACCAAGCTTATATCAGAGTCCATACTTAAATATAGAGGAAATAACCTTTCCTCAGTTACAGTCTCCATAAAAAGCAGGAAAGAACAACCAGGTGTTCTCTCCTCTCCTCTCCCACAATTACTTTCTTCAACCTCTTTCTTATCTCTGGTTTATATTCCTTATCAGAGGAGGTGAAGGGGCTGATCTGTAGCCTCCACAGAGATGCTTCTAATTCACTGACCTTTGTTAATAGACTACACATAGCCAAGTTGTCAGATGGCTCCATTTCACTACAATTCTAGCAGCTTTGGCAGGGGTCCTTGGCTGTTTGAATCAAGGTTTTAAACTCCTTCCTTACCCGGTTTTGTACAAGGGCTATTCTGACTAACAGGAAGTTTTGCAAGGGAGTTCTCCAGGTGAAGGAGGAGCAAATACAGCATCTATGGGGTAAGTGAATGTCTGTAGTGTGTGTGTGTTTGTATTTGGGGGTTACTTGCTGTGTGCTGTGTGCTGAGCTTGTGTTTGTCAGTCTGTTTGTTTGGTGGTTTGAAAGACCGTGTGCTGTGGCTGGCAGTTGGAGGCTGTGAGCTTCAAAGGAAGGTTTGAAAGCTAAGAGAGGATGATATAGTGTTTGTGATTTCCTTCTCGAGGGGGTGTTGTTTCCATCTAGACAGACTTATGGTAGTGCTGGGGAGTGTCCCTGCCTGCAGGTAAGAGTGGATCTTGAGGACAATACCACACAGGTGGGTGCCAATCATATTCTTATATAAGGAAAGGAAGTGGTGGGAATTTAACAATGAATACGAAGGGATGGGTGTATAGGGTGTTTACAATAGACAATGATGGGGGTTCTTACTGAACAGTGTAGGGATGTTCTAAAGTGGGGTACAGTATAGTGGATTTCAGCACAAGTGAAGTAGTATAGTCAATAACACTCAACTTATAATAGAAACAACTCTAGATACAGTGTGGAATGTAAACGTACCAAAAAGAGATGCAAATAAAATGGTACGTTCTATATGAGATGGTCACAATCTTAATAGATGTATTAATGGTTAGTGGCCTTATACACAATGTAACACAATGTATCATAGCAAATACAATATATCAAAAAAGTGGAGGCAACCAATGGGTGTCATAATCACAAGTAAATGTGAATCACAGTGCAAAATACAATATGGGTGATAAGTGAATTAGCAATGTAACAGTAAAAGTAAATTAATGACTTAATTTGTGAGGCTGGGATAGCAGATAATCGCAAAGTGTACCTAAAGGCTGGGTCAAGGACAGGAGGGGGGAGGGAGTGAATATAGTGGCAACTGATGAGAGGAGAGTGCGCTGGAAGCAGCGAGAGACTCGAAGCCTGCAGGGTTAAGGAAAACGGAGCAGTGTTAGGTAGAACTTCAAAGAATAGGGAGAGAGATGCGGGAAGCTGTTAAAGAAAGTGGCTGAGAGATATTAAAAGCACAAGCAGAACCAAAAAACAAAGTTGAAAAAAGTAGCAAAGGAGTTTTGTAGGAAGTTTCACAAGGAAGAGAAGCAAGCAAGGGGTTTGGAAGTTCGGAGAGGTGATGCAGACGCAGAGGAGGGGGGGGGAAGCAGCAAGGAGTTGGGAAGTTGAGAAGAGAGTGCAGATGCGAGGGGAAAAAAAAACAGAACAAGGGTCAATAACGGAAGACACGGAGAAGCACACAGAGGAGGATTGAGCGGGGGAAAAACAGACACGGGAAAGTTTACGGGAAGAATTCGGAACAGCGCGAAGCGAATTCAAGCAAGCAAAACCTTATCTATCTATAACAACGACTAGGCAAACACAAATAATCACACAATTTCAAACAAAAACAAAACAACAACTATATCGGTGATTGCATACCAAAACAGCAATACTTAAGAAGGTCATGGTGAACTTACTCAAGACTTTACAATCTTAAGAAATCTATGACGTATTATAGTACTAAAATAATCCAAAACTTATGAATGACCTATGCTATGGGAAAGTTTACGCTTAGAGGTGCAAGAGTGGTATGTTGCCACAGGACCACTCCGCAGGAAGCCAAGGATGGTGCTGCAGCAATGGTACAGCTGAAAGCAGGGGCCCACGGGCCCACAGGAAGAGATTAAGGAGCGCACAGAACTTATTTTAGCGAGCAAATGCTCGGAGTTCAGAGAGGTTTAGACTAGCAGACCAAGGTTTAGCTTTGGGTCTGTTGTCCTGGAGTAGAGAGAAAGAGCACAGCAGCTAACAAATCAAAAATAAAAGTTTATAAAGAAAAGTTCTACTAGGAATTCTTACCCAGCCCCTCATAAGTAGACAGCGAAGGCGTAGAAGCTTAGCAGGATATCACTCAGAAGGCTGATACGGGTCTCCGATAAATCAGGAGTTCTCTATGCTGAGCGAGAGTTGCCGCTCTCTCGTGGGTTTATTTTCAAAAAACGGGGGTATGCCAAAACCTACAAACGCAGAGAGAAATAGGACCTCCCGAACCCCTGGCTGATCAAACCAGGCACATAGCAGAACCTTTTCGATGTTGTTTACAAAAATCGTCTGTGGTTTTTAAGAGGCAAACTCAGGCAGTTTCGCCCGCAGTATGCTGAATAGAGCACCCTTGTCACAGGGAGGGAGGAACGGACACAGAGAAAACTAGGTAGGCCACAGAGACATGCTGGGCAGAGTTCCTGTCGCAAATAGGTGACATCACAAAAGCACATGAGGACCTATGAACTCATGCCCAGGATCTTACAAACACAATAGGCTATGCAGCTTGGACATTGCGCTACCCTATCACCATGAAGCCCAGTTAACAATGGTGATAACAGGACTAACCCTTTGAACGAGGCAGTGGTCACCACTTTAGCACCAGCAATGGTGCCATTCCTTTAGATAGGCAATGGTTTGTAACAACTTAACAGCCAGGTGAGGGTTGGCCACAGGAGTACGGGCAGCTATAAGAAACAAAATGGAGGATGGGTACAGATCTGTAGACAATGGAATGGTGGATGAGCTGTAACAGAAGGGTGAGGAGCGGTGGTCATGTAATGTATGTGTACCAATGAACATAGGGTAGGGTAGGAGAGCATGGCTGGAAGCCAAATGGTTAGGGCTGCTAGGGGAAGGAAGCTGAAATCTAGACCCTCTATGGTGGATTCTCAGAATGCTCCCCAGTTCCATGCGCAGGACCAGTAAGCAGCATAGCTTCAGAGTTCAATGCCGTGGATGAGACGATGGTTGTAGAGAGCGAGGGGTTTACATTCATTAGAAGCTGGGGAATATTTGGATGGGGGAAGCCTTACAGGAGAGATGGTCTCCACCTAAAACAAGTGGACCAGACTGCTTGCACTAAACATCTGAAAGGTTGTAGAGCAGTTTTTAAACTATGGAGATGAGAAAGCGACTGGGCTGCAAGAGAGCTAGTGGAGTCGGACACAGACTATCTCTTAGAGGAGAGTCTGATGATAGGGAATCTCCAGGTATAGTCAGAAACAGAGGACGCGAAGAGGATAATGCAGGCCGATTCAGATAATAAACAGTCACACAAAAAATGAAGCATCAGAAAAGGCAGCAATAAACAGGGACAGTTTAAGTGGGAACAAATGCTAGCAAGTCTAAAATAATCAGACTGGTGAACTGATGATGCATTGTGATACAAAGGGGAATATGTATGATAGGACCATCACAGAAACCTGGTGGATCTGGACAATCAATGGGACACAATCATTCGGCTTGTACAAATATACTTGGAAAGGACGAACAGGTTGTCAGGGGGAGCGAGTGGCAACTATAATGTGAATGAAATGTCAGATTCAAATGTGAATAAAATCTTAAGCGAATCCGCTGGTCCATAGACATATGGATAGAATTTCATGCTCTAATAAAAATATAACTATTGGGATCTATATCCCACCTGACCCGGCACAGTAAAGTGATGATGAAATGCTAAGGAAATTAGATGGGCTATCAAAATAAGCCCTATAGTGGGAGATTTCAATTATTCCCCGTATTGACTGGGAACATTCACTTCAGGGACGAATGCAGAGAAAATTCTCGATACTTGTTAAATTGACTGCTTCATGGAGCACTGGTACGGGATATCCCAAAGGAGGAAGGCAACATCTAGATATTACCGCAGTGGAGCAGCAGCGAGCTGGTCTCAAGCGGGATAACGTGATACAGGAACCGCTTGGAAATCAGTGACCATAATAAATCATAGTAGCATTCAATTCATCCCGGTGTGGGGGAGACACCTCAACAGCCCAACTATGTGCATTTAATTTCAAAGAGAGAGTGGTAAATAACAAAATGAGGAGGTTAGTTAAACAAAGTTTAAAAGTACAAGACTAAAGTGAAAATCCCTGGACAAGTTGCATGGGCCCTTTTAAAACACATAAATAGGCTCAACTTCAATGTATAGCCTAAA